>NC_139542.1:3617675-3803876 GCF_965153285.1 Podarcis tiliguerta
TTTGAATGGAAATGTCCATCAACTTTGGGGGGCCCTAAAATATTTTATAGGAGGGCTTAAGACCCTTCAGCCCCTAGGAGTTGGCTCCGGTGCCAGTGTGCCTTGAAAATGTTTGCCCTCCCCTGTCAGATGAATTCACCACTTTGCATGTAAAGGAGATGTACTACGTCTGAGCTATATCCCATCCCCAAAGGAACGCTTCCATAGAACTCTAAATATTCCAAGTTGACTAGAAAATGAGGGTGTGCATTGGCTTGGGATGAAACCTGACCTTCAGAGAGATTCTGGGATTTTATTTCTGGGTGAAGTCAAACCGGAGAGTCCCCAAAGTGCCTCGGCATCTCGGACACACACAAAACCCACGCCACCAACAAGCGTCTGCTAAAACTGAGCTAAGGTCTCTTCAGCTCACCATATAAGCAAAACTTCCCATATAAGGGGAGGGAGAGTTGCACTGTGATTTGACAGGTCTGGTTTTTAATCAAAGGGAATTGTTTTATCTGGAGTTTCCGATTCTTGGTGCTTTTGGCGGTGGGGAGCAATGGGTGCCCTTATAGTTCTCTCAGCCCACCCCCTGAAAAGAGAGAGAAAAGAATAAACTTTAAGGATGCCTAGCACAAGAAATGGAACTGATGCATCTGCTATTTGGCAGGTTCCTTGCCTAGGGGCACCTCTCTTATGTCTGCTGTTGCCCAACCCACAAAAATGCTGGGGGACAATGATTGATTACTCTGTATCCTCCCCTAAACCTGTAAAGGCTGCCCTGGTGCAAAAAGACCGCTGCATTTATTCTGAAATTTGGCAGGAGTCGACCAACTCTCAGAGGCATCTACCATGCCTGCAAATCCCATCTACTACAGTCCAATCTATATAAAATTGTAAAGGTGCCCAAGACAAAAACTGCTACACGGCTTGGCAACTTGGCAGACTTAATCCATTACAAAATGGTCCCTTTGCTTGTAAATTTCACCCACTTCTTACAGAACAAAAAAAAAAAGACAGGTTCTGATTTCCCAACAGCCAATTGTGGTGAATGAGAATTTGCCCCACTTTCCCCCAAAGTGAACTCAGACCCTGAGCTGAATCCAGTGCTTTGGACTGAAGTGGGCTGTTTTCTGTAGTGCCGAATTGGGGCCCAAACCGAATCTTCCGCTCTCTAAAGTGAAGGGCTGTGTTTCTCAATGCCAGAAGCAATAACTATCCTGTTCAGACCTTGGGAATATGCAAACATACCCCTTCTTCCAATCCTCAATCTAATCTGGTTTAAGTCCTTCTTTCCCGTTGCGATTTTTAGGCTAGGACAACGAAGGTCTTTGGCTAAGCCGGACGTCAAAGACTCATGGAATTGTAGAGTGGGGAACGTTCCCCACCGGTCATTAGTCAAACTGCCAGCAATGCAGGAATCGCAACTAAAGGAGCCCTGACCAATGGCTATCCAAACTCCTCCAAAATCCTCCAGTGAATTGAAAAACCTCTCCGATGAAGGAGAATTCACCACCTTCCAAAAGCGGAATCAGATGCAGACTTGAGCCCAGTTCTTCACCCACCAAACTGCACTGTCCCTCAAAATGGATTGCTGACTCTAGGATTGACAATTGACAAGGGAGGTGGGAACAGTATGTGTGTTCAACAGCAATTTTTTCACACACACACACACACCAATCATCACCATCATCATCATTTTTAATTTGTATACCGCCTTTCTATCTTACAGTACTCAAGGCAGTTTACAAGCTGAAGAAACAAAAAATGTACCTCTTATAACAATCTAATGCAATACAAAAATGTGATAATAAAACATAACTTTAAAATAGGCAACCTCCATCAAAAAGTAACATTCGACAATCATTAGAATAGTATAAAAAAAAATATCAACATATAAAAGTTAAACAGAAATCCACTCAACAGTTACAATAATATCTAAACTATAATTAATAAAACAACGGCAAGCCACAGTACGTAAAACAATACAATACACATTGAGAAGAAGAGGGTAGAGCAAGGCAGGTGGAGGCCTTGCCTGATGGAGTCTGTCTCCTCACGTGTAGCAGGTAAAGTTTCCACAACAAGGAGAGAAACATGATTACCTGAGAAAGCCTTCACATCAAGCCTCTGTTAAAGGCACAGGAGCACGGGCTGCTTAAAAAGTTGGCAACCCAGCTGGGTCATTCCCCTCCCCAGCAATTCTACAGAGCGGTTGTGGATGCTTGGCAGCTGATTCATGTTCCCAGCACACCCACACAAGTCAGAGGGTGGTGGCTGGAAGTAATTTACTACGTGTGTGTGTGTGGACAAAGGCATGTCCCGCTTGAGCTGAGGTCGAGGCCTGGGCTCAGCCAATTGGAAGGTTCCGGAAGGCCAGAGGAGAAGCCGCGAGATGGAGTGGGTGTGGGAGAGGTCCGGAGAGCGAGAGAGGAGATCCAGCCGCGAAACGGGCCTGGCGAAGGAGCCTGCCAGCTGGGTGGGGTCCAGAGAGCACCGTGGGGGTAGCCAATGGTCAAGGAAGCCATTGCCAGCATTGCACAAAATTGGAGAGTGACCTGTGTGCCTCAGTTATGCTGTGCGGTGCTGGCACAAAGGGAAGGTTCAAAATGTCTTACGGCAGACTTGACCAACCTGGTGCCTGGACTGCAGCTCCCATTAACCTGGAGCTGATGGGAATTGTAGTTCAAAACACCTTGCAAGGGGCAGCAGGTTAGGAAGGCTATTTCTTGTGGATGGGAAGCAAGTCAGAAGAACGCTATAAGTGCCTCCTGGATCAGGCCAGACCCTCCAAGTGTCCCTATTTTCCAGTCCCAGTTTTACAGGTACCGTCCTGGTTTCTGATTTGATTCCAGAATGTCCCACCTTTCCCTAGGATGTCCTTATTTTAAACTGGAGAAATGTGACTGGAGTCATGTGACCCCCCAAGCCATCTGAAGGCAGCCCTGTATAGGGAAGTTTTTTAAATGTTTAATGTTTTATTATGTTTTGATATATCTTGGACGGCACCCAGAGTGGCTGGGCAAGCCAGTCACATGGGCGAGGTATAAATAGTAAAATAATATTACAGTGGTACCTCGGGTTAAGAACTTAATTCATTCCTGAGGTCCGTTCTTAACCTGAAACTGTTCTTAACCTGAAGCACCACTTTAACTAATAGGGCCTCCCGCTGCTGCCGTGCCACCAGAGCACGATTTCTGTTCTCATCCTGAAGCAAAGTTCTTAACCCGAGGTACTATTTCTGGGTTAGCGGAGTCTGTAACCTGAAGTGTCTGTAACCTGAAGCATATGTAACCGGAGGTACCACTGTATTAAGGAACAGGTAAAGGGTAAAGGGACCCCTGACCATTAGGTCCAGTCGCGGATGACTCTAGGGTTGCGGCACTCATCTTGCTTTATTGGCCGAGGGAGCCGGTGTACAGCTTCTGGGTCATGTGGCCAGCATGACTAAGCCGCTTCTGGCGAAGCAGAGCAGCGCACGGAAACGCCGTTTACCTTCCCGCTGGAGCGGTACCTATTTATCTACTTGCACTTTGACATGCTTTTAAACTGCTAGGTTGGCAGGAGCTGGGACCGAGCAATGGGAGCTCACCCCATCGCGGGGATTCGAACTGCCGACTTGCTAATCAGCAAGCCCTAGGCTCTGTGGTTTAACCCACAGCGCCACCTGCGTCCTTCTTATTAAGGAATAGGACATCCCTATTTTCATCACAGAAATGTTGGAGGGTATGCAATGGCTGCTCTTGTCCAGCATGCTGTTTTCACAGTGGCGAAGCAGATCCCCCAAACAGAAACCGGCAAGCAGGATTCGAACACAGCAGCAACACAGCTTCCAGCAAGCGTTATTCAGAAGCCTTGCTGCCTCCAACTGTGGAAGCAGGGCAGAGCCATCCGGTCTAATAGCCATCGTTAGTTCGCTCCTCCTTCAGGAATTTGTCCGATCCTCTTTTCCAGCCATCCAGAGTAAGGGGGCAGGCCAGGAAGAGGAGGCTGCTTCTTCCTGCCACTTTAGCTGTGTTTTCACAGCTGGTGTGTCCCTGGCTCGGCTTCAGCAGTAAAAGTGCCTTGGCAGAGCGGTTTCCAGTCGACAGATGGAGTCGTCATTCTTGGCCACAACAACGGAGCCAGAAAACACCTCTTGTGGTTAGGACAGGGGAGGTAGCACAGGGCCAGTCTTTTTTTCCAGCAAGCAAGATTGGATCCCATGTTTGTAATTGAGTGCATGTGCTCAGGGGATGTTCTTGCTCATGGATAGAATAATAGAATTGCAGAGCAGCGAGGGACCCGCAGTAGACATCTAGCCCAACCCCTACGATGAAGGAATGATGAGCGGTATTAGCTTAGGCATTGGTCCTAACCGACTATATCCGACTTCAGCCCGTCCACTTGAAGTCCGGGAAGGGTTAACCACCAGTAGGGGGAGTCCTGCTGATGCACATCAACTAGGAAACCCCCCCCCCCGGGTCACCAATAATAGGGGGCATGCCTTAGGTCCTCACCTCCCCAGGCTTCGGACAAGGCCACGCCCCCCGGAATCCTTTACCAGACTACCCTTCAATATGCGGGGCAAGTGACGGCACTTCCTCCCCTCTTCCATCTACAAAGCAATGCCAATGCCTAACCGGCAATACCCAGAAAGTTGTGACGATTTGCTACGAGGTAGGCGAAAACCAAGTGGCTGGTGCCAATTTGCCAAGTGGAAAAATTCCTACCAGGCCCCTCAGCGGCAACCAACCAAGGTCCATAGCAAGGTCAAGGAACGAAAACCTTATAGGGTGGGAAAAGCAGGAACAGCTGGTAAGTGGCAAAGAGGGAGATCCCCGGCCGCGTCCTGCTTTAAATAAGGCAGGCCACATGCCCAGAGCCAGCCAGGAATCCCCCCAGCCGCCGTGCGGGTAGTGGGGCCGTGAAGTCCGCAACTCCACCTCCTCCAAAGGGCGGAAGTGGCTCTGTCAGAAAGTTCTTCCTAATGTCTACTTGGATTCTGCCTTATTGTCCTCAGATCCATTGGTTTGGGTCCTGCCCTCTGGAGCAGCAGAAAACAAACTTGCTCCATCTTCCCTGGGACAGACCTTGATAAATCTAAAGATGGCTCTCATAGCTCCTCCCAGTCTCATCTTGTCCAGGCTAAACATCCCCAACCCCCTCCATTGTTCATCCTAAGGCTTGGTTTCCAGACCCTTGATCATCTTGGTTGCCCTCCTCTGCACACATTCCAGCTTGTGAATATTCTCCTTAAATTGTGGTGACCAGAGCTAGACACAGGGGTCCAGGTGTGGTCTGACCAAGGCAGAATAGAGTGGGACTATTACCATATTTTTCACTCCATAAGTCACACTTTTTTCCTCCTAAAAAGGAAGGGGAAATGTCTGTGCATCTTATGGAATGAATGTCTACAGACAGTGGCGGTATCCCGCTGCAGTCGTGAGCAGAGGATCCATGGCTCCCCTTCATTTCCTCCTCCGTGGCTTGCTTTGAAGCAGCAAAGGGAGAGGAGCTGCTTACACGAGAGGAGGTTGCTGGGGTTCCTGTGTTGAGTCCGTCCAGGGCATGATGCCTCCCCGCTCATCGCTCCTTGTGCGCGCACGCTAAAGAAACATACAGCTCCTGTCCCTGTCCCTCTCACTCTCACTCCGATATGTTGTTGTTTAGTTGTTTAGTCGTGTCCGACTCTTCGTGACCCCGTGGACCAGAACACGCCAGGCACTCCTGTCTTCCACTGCCTCCCGCAGTTTGATCAAACTCATGCTGGTAGCTTTGAGAACACTGTCCAACCATCTCGTCCTCTGTCGTCCCCTTCTCCTTGTGCCCTCCATCTTTCCCAACATCAGGGTCTTTTCCAGGGAGTCTTCTCTTCTCATGAGGTGGCCAAAGTACTGGAGCCTCAGCTTCAGGATCTGTCCTTCCAGTGAGGACTCAGGGCTGATTTCCTTCAGAATGGATAGGTTGGATCTTCTTGCAGTCCATGGGACTCTCAAGAGTCTCCTCCAGCACCATAACTCAAAAGCATCAATTCTTTGGCGATCAGCCTTCTTGATGGTCCAGCTCTCACTTCCATACATCACTACTGGGAAAACCATAGCTTTTACTATACGGACCTTTGTTGGCAAGGTGATGTCTCTACTTTTTAAGATGCTGTCTAGGTTTGTCCGATATGCTCCGATATACCAGTAGTTTATTAAATAGTTTAGTACAACATTTGATTCAGAATATTCCCCCCCCCCCCCGTTTTCCTCCTCTAAAAACTAGGTGCGTCTTATGGTCAGGTGCGTCATATGGAGCGAAAAATACGGTGCTTCCCTTGATCTGGATGCTAGAGTTCTGTTCATGCAGCCCATAATTGCATTAACTTTCCTTGCTACTGTATCACACTGACTCATCAGTGACTTGACAGACAGTGACGTGGGGACATGGGAGCGTGCTTGACATCTGTCACGCAATGTCGCCAAGGGAAGCATTCCAAGGAAGCCATGTTGTCACAGATCGCAGCAAAGCACTTGGTAAGACAGTTCAGCTCTCCCACAAACTCTGAATCTGGGCCTTGTGGTCAAATTCACCCTTGCAAGACCTCAGCTCGTTTGCACATTGAAGCCAACTTTCGTAGAATCATAGAGCTGTAGAGTTGGAAGGGACCACGAGGGTCATCTAGTCCAACCCTGTGCAATGCAGGAATCTTTTGCCCAATGTGGGGCTTGAACCCACAACTCTGAGATTTAGAGTCTCGTGCTCAACAGACTGTGCAAGCTGAGTGGCAAGAAACCTCAGAGCCAAGGTTTTGCAAGAAGGCAGGTTTCCCCCTCAAAAATAAATAAATAAATAAATAAATAAATGGAATGTGCCATATTGGAATTTAATATATACAAATGGCATGCAAAAAGTCAAGAATGATGGCTGCATGCCTGCTTTCTTCTACATTGACAAATAGGACACAGTAATTGGTTGTGGCTTGAGAAGATGCTTTTGCCAATATTTTGGCTGCAGTGGGAGGGAGACACCCTGAATCGACTCCTCCCACATCTCAGCCTCCGTGATGATTGCTATACTCTCAGCGAAGCCAGTCCTCCGTAGAAGCCGCTTTCCTGTAGAAACTTTACAATGCTGGTCAATCCCCAAACCCCATAAACGCAGACTTAAATTAAGCAGTGATGAGAACTGAGAGACGGACTTGGCTATTTAAACCAGCCTGGTGCTATCCAGATGTTTAGGACTACAGCTCTGGTTGAGTTGTAGGACAAACATCTGGAGGGGACAGCCAGGATCTGGAAGGCTGCTTGAAACAGATTCTGAGACCAAGCAGGGGTGTCAAAAGACAGGCAATCTGCTTAGGTCATCAATCCATTAAATAAATGGATCTTTTCAATGCAGCAGTATCAGTCTTTTTGCCAATTTAATGGCAATGGCAATGATGATGATGATGATGATGATGTTTATATGCTGCCCATCCGACTGGGTTGCCCTGGCCGCTCTGAGCAGTTTCCAACACATTAAAAGACAGGAAGACATCAGACATAAAAAACTTCTCTGCCTTCAGATGTCTTCTAAAAGTCAGAGAGTTGTTTATTTCCTTGACATCTGATGGGAGGGCATTCCACAGGGTGGGCGCCACCACGGAGAAGGCCCTCTGCCTGGTACCCTGTAACCTTACATCTCACAGCAAGGGAATTGCCAGAAGGCCCTTAGAGCTGGACCTCAGTGTCCGGGCTGGATGATGGGGGTGGAGACACTCCTTCAGAACCCATGTATGTTGCCCAGTTGGTGCTTGACCTCTGCTTGTAGGTTTCCCATGGGCCAGCCACTGTGAGAACAGAATGCTGGACTAGATGGGCCTTGGCTTAAGAAGAGACCCGCTGGATCGGTCCAATGGATTTTTATTTTCAGTTCCTTTCATAATGATCCCTACACATGGCTGCCACATGTGTATGAAAATACCTGTTTGTTTCCAGAAAGGGCTGCCCTCTGCTGATCACATGACGTGTTATATAATTCTGATATCACAGGTCACTTCAATATGAGATTCACCTTGGCTTTCACCTATGTCCTTTACCACCTGGAACAATGTAAATGTGCAGCCCACGACCGTGCTCCTCTCTCTCATATGGCTCTATTGAACTCTGAGCTGCGTTAAACTTCATTGAACAGTCCTCAGGGGCATTGAAGGGCATTGCCTGTAAATTTCTACTGGCTCTGATTTGACACCGAGGGAAGATGAGCCCACCCACGGATAGGTCTGTGATCCAACTGTGATCAGGGTGAGGTCAGCCTGATGCTGGAGCAGTCATTTTGACACAGTCCGGGGTCAAGCGGAAATTCAGGAGACGGTGGCAACTGCACCATGGGGTGAGAAAACTGGTCAGATTGGGAAGGGGGCTGTTCTTATCTAGCTAGTGGCGGCAAGGTGCCAGCGGTGACACACGGGAGGGACGAGGGAAACTGAGCCTGGCGTGTGGCTTGAGAAAAGCCCGAAATGGAGCTAAGCAGCTTGTAAAAATAAATGAGCTGCAGGCACTCGGGTTGGGAGAGTGAGAAGCCCATAAATGACGGGAAGGCTCAGAGCCAGCCAGGCCCATAAAAACAAGTATGAGTGTGTGTATGCGTGTGAGTCCTTGGGGAAGGATGCATGAATGCAGGGAAAGCTGCAGGTCAACTCGAATCAAGGAATTGTAGAGGGACACCCGACGATCATCTAGTCCAACCCCGGCAATGCAGGGCTCACAACTAAAGCATCCCTGGCAGATGGTCGTTCACTTTCCACTTGTAAACCTCCAGCAGAGGAGAGTCTGCCAGCTTCTGATTGAACCCGTGACCGAGGGTGTCTCTTTGGGGTGTCAGTTGTGATGTTGTTTGCGTGGCAAGTTCCCGTCCTCCCCAGTGGAAATAATGACACATGGCACAATTATTAAGGTTAATGGGCTAAATAAGGATACAACTTTGTTGGTTACAGGTGAAGAGCAGTATTGGTTTAGGCATTGGTCCTAACCAACTATATCTGACTTCAGCCCGTCCGCTTGAAGACCGGAAAGGGTTAACCACCAGTAGGGGGAGTCCTGATAATGCACATCAACTAGGAACTCCCCCGGGGTCACCGATAGGGGGCGTGCCTTGGGCCCTCACCTCCCCAGGCTTCGGGCAGGACCACGCCCCCCAGAATCCTTTATCAGACTACCCTTCAATATGTGGGGCAGATGATGGCCCTTCCTCCCCTATTCCATCTACAGAACAATACCAATGCCTAACTGCCAATACCAAGAAAGTTGTGACGATTTGCTACGAGGTAGGCGAAAACCAAGTGGCTGGTGCCAATTTGCCAAGTGGAAAAAATCCTACCAGGCCCCTCAACGGCGACCAACCGAGGTCCATAGCAAGGTCAAGGAATGAAAACCTTAAAGGGCGGGAGGCTGGGAAAAGCAGGAACAGCTGGTAGGTGGCAAAGAGGGAGATCCCCGGCCGTGCCTGCCTTAAATAGGGCAGACCACGTGCAGGATCACGTTCACCCGATGCTATACCACCTGCACTGGCTCCCAGTGGAGTACAGGATCAGGTTCAAGTGGCTGGTTTTAACCTTTGAAGCCCTATACGGGCTAGGACTCTCGTACTTCCCACGGAGGACCTTACGGTCTTCAAACAAAAACATCTTGGAGGTCCCGGGCCACAGGGAGGTTAGGCTGGCCTCAGCCAGAGCCAGGGCTTTTTCGGCTGTGGCCCCGATGTGGTGGAACGCTCTGTCCCAAGAGACTAGGGCCCTGCGGGACTTGACATCTTTCCGCAGGGCCTGCAACACAGAGCTGTTCCACCAGGCCTTTGGCCAAGGCACAGTCTGACCCCCTCCTTCTGTAATCGTCACAGAACTCTAGCCCAATGGTTGCCATGAATTTGATTTTGAATTGATTTTAGAATGAATTGAATTTAGAATGTTGTGTTACGTTTATTGTTGTTAGCCACTCTGAGCCCAACTTCGGCTGGGGAGGGCGGGATATAAATAATAATAATAATAATAATAATAATAATAATAATAATAATAATAATAATAATACTAGCCAGGATGACTCTGCTCTGCCTCCACAGCCACACGCACATCTCTGTGAGATAATGTCCATGAGTGTGCATTTTAGGAACTGTGTCCGGGAGTGCCATTATATCTGACAACCAAAACCGAACGCTTTTTATAGGCCCATCTGTTTAGAGTTTCTCCTGTTTCACGTCACTTCGGAGGCCCATAAAGGCAGTTGCTAAAAGCATTTTAAAGGAGGAAAACCTGGCTGAGCTTTTTAGCAGCCCAGCCTACAAGGGTGGGGGGCCATAAAACCTTCCCCTTGCTCCCCCCTTCCCAACTGCCTTGCTGAATTTTATTTTCCTGCTTGGATCTCACACTCATATTTCATCAGCTCGCCGGCTTGAAAGGTTGCCGGTTTAAAAAACACACAAACACACACACATCACAGACCATTTTGGGCTTCTGGATGTTGGGGAGAGGGAGGGAGGCGAGACCCCTTAAAACCCCCCAAAGAAAACTGTTTGTCTGCAGGGGCTGTTTTGCTCTGGTATTCCTGGCTGGTGTCCTTGTTTTTTGGCCAAGGGAGCCCTCAGATTTCTCCGTTAACAAAGTAAAGGCCGTCTAAGAGCTCATCTATTTGGCTCCAGAATTGTTAGGAGAAACAGGACCGATCAGCAAACCTCTTTTATTCGCTCATCTCAAATTGGCCGCAGAAGGTCAAAGACTCTCGGGCTTAATCTTCGTCAGTTTTATTAGCTCTCCAATTTCTTGGACTCAATGAGGCAGCCACTGTGCACTGGGCTGAGAAACGGATCCGTGCCCATTTCACACAATGCTCCCTTGCTGGAAAGCTCCACCAAGCAGATATGTCAAGTCTTGGGTCTCACAATTACCAGCACACACATTTGCACCTCCATGGTAGGTGACCCTCTCTGGCTGAGTCATGTGAGGCTTGCTTGGGTCAGCTGACCACCTCGCTGAGCCAAACAACACCCCTGTAATATTGACCACCCACAGGATTGCATTGCATTGTATTACCACAATTCTTGTTCCCATGACTGGGAGCGGCCACCGAGACCATATAACACTGGTCCTGAAAGATCTTCATTGGCTCCCAGTACGCTTTCGAGCACAATTCAAAGTGTTGGTGCTGACCTTTAAAGCTCTAAACGGCCTCAGTCCAGTATATCTGAAGGAGCATCTCCACCCCCATCGTTCTACCCGGACACTGAGATCCAGCTCCGAGGGCCTTCTGGCGGTTCCCCCCTGTGAGAAGCAAGTTACAGGGAACTAGGCAGAGGGCCTTCTTGGTGGTGGCACCTGCCCTGTGGAACGCCTTCCCACCAGATGTAAAAGAGAAGAACAACTACCAGACTTTTAGAAGACATCTGAAGGCAGCCCTCTTTAGGGAAGCTTTTAATGTTTAACAGACTACTGTATTTTAATACTTTGTTGAAAGCCGCCCAGAGTGGCTGGGGAAACCCAGCCAGATGGGCGGGGTATTAATAATAATAATAATAATAATAATAATAATAATAACAAGAAGAAGAAGAAGAAGAAGAACAATAACAACAACAACAACAACAATATATTATTATTATTATTATTATTATCATTATCATCATCATCATCATCATCATCATCATCTGCTTTAGAAAGACACCTCTCAAAACACGGTAGTTTCTCAGGTGAGAAGGAAATAGTGAGACTCTGGGAGATGCATCATTTACAGGTGTGGCTTCTGGGATTATAGGAGCTCTGGACGTTTGGTCCTACATTTCTGGAAAGTATGCACAACAACACAAACACACACCTGCAGCCATTAATGCGTTCCTAACAAATAATTCCTAGCATCCTGACAGCATCCTGACAAATAATTCCTAGCATCCTGACAGGGATAATTCCTAGCATCCTGACAGTTACAAACATTACAAACTGAAAAGTTCACATGAGGGGTTTTGAACATGCAAAACTGATTGATAGTTTAAGAGATGGGAGATTGTGTTTATGGACCACCTTCACCTCATCAAGCCTGACCCCTCACCAGGAAGTCATTTATTTCTCCCAAAAACTGCCAAACAATAACAAATAATTCCTAGCATGCTGACAGGGATGTTACAAACATTACAAACTGAAAAGTTCACATGAGGGACTTTGAACATGCAAAACTGATTGATTGAACCAAGGAGGTCGCCGTGGCATAAATGGGCCTCCTCCCGCTCATTTAAATGCAACAATAACCCTGTGAAGTAGGTTGGGTTGAAAGGCAGTGACTGGCCCTCGGCCACACCCCATGAGCTTCATGGCTGAGCGGGGAATTTGGTCTCCCAGGTCTTAGTCTAACCACTGCACCACACTGCCTCTAATCCTCTCTTAACTTTTGCCCCGCTCTTTCCAGACACAGGCCCGCACTTTAAACCTCCATTTCCAAGCACCTTTTTTTGTTTTGCCCTGTGAAAACCCGCTCTTTAAAGCTGAAGGGCAAAAAAGGGCCATTCGAGTTTCCCATTTGCCATTTGTTCTGATTCAGCTTTAAAGAGTGTGTTTTCGTGGGGAAAGCTCTGGTGCAGGGAGAAAAAAGTGCTTGGATATGGAGCTTTGAAGCAAGGGCCATACCTGGAAAGGTAAATGTGAATAAGCTCTAAGTATAAATGCTAAGCATGGGACGTGGGTGGCGCTGTGGGTAAAAGCCTCAGCGCCTAGGGCTTGCCGATCGAAAGGTCGGCGGTTCGAATCCCCGCAGCGGGGTGCACTCCCGTTGTTCGGTCCCAGCGCCTGCCAACCTAGCAGTTCGAAAGTAGTCCTGGGTGCAAGTAGATTAATAGGGACCGCTTACTAGTGGGAAGGTAAACGGCGTTTCCGTGTGCGGCTCTGGCTCGCCAGAGCAGCGATGTCACGCTGGCCACGTGACCCGGAAGTGTCTGCGGACAGCGCTGGCCCCCGGCCTCTTGAGTGAGATGGGCGCACAACCCTAGAGTCTGTCAAGACTGGCCCGTACGGGCAGGGGTACCTTTACCTATAAATGCTAAGCAGTGACGTGTGGTCAGTGAACTAGGGGAACTAGGCTAGCCCCCTAAATGTTCCCAGTAAATTAGAGTATTAAAGCCTGGTGCCTTCTTCCCAAAACCCAGGAAGCTTCTGCCCAGCTTAGGGAGGGAGACACGATGCTCACACATGCAATGTCATGTTCACAACCTTCTCCCCCGCCCCATCACCCTCACAGGCTGGCACCTTTGGCCCTAAATGTTCTCCTACAAAAAATTTCACTGCATGCCATAAGTATAAGTAATGAAGTAAGGAGACCAAACTAAATAGGGCAAGAGTTGTAGTTGTAGTGGCAGAACATCTGCCTTGCATGAGGGGCTCCTGGGTTCAATCCTCGGCACCTCCGGGTAGAAACCCTGGAGAGCTGCTGCCAGCCAGTGTGGGCATCACTGCACTAAAGGTAAAGGACCCCTGACAGTTAAGTCCATTCACAGACGACTCTGGGGTTGCAGCACTCACCTCACTTTACAGGCCAAGGGAGCGAGTGTTTGTTTGCATACACTTTTTTCAGGTCATGTGGCCAGCATGACTAAGCCACTTCTGGCGCAATGGAACACAGAAACCAGAGCAGCGCACGGAAACGCTGTTTACCTTCCTGCCAGAGTGGTACCTATTTATCTACTTGCACTTTGACATGCTTTTGAACTGCTAGGTTGGCAGGAGCAGGGACAGAGAGAGCAACAGGAGCTCACCCCGTCACAGGGATTCGAACCGCCGACCTTCTGATCGGCAAGCCCAAGAGGTTTAGACCACAGCACCACCCATGTCCCACTGCACTAGATGAATCCATGGTCTGAGCATTTGCTTGAGCTCAAGAAACAGGGCATGTTCTGAGAATTGCAAGCCATTTCTCTGTGCAAATTTCATAAAGTCTTCTAGGAGCCGGTGTGGGCGATGGAGAAGAATGTTTTGCCATGGGTGGGGAGAGAGTTTGCAGGCAGCAATCTTGAGCGGAGATTGCCAAATCCAGGAGATGGGAGAGGAAGGAATCGGAGGGAGGGGGGCTTCACATTGCAACAGTCAGCTGCTGGGGAATGAGCTGAGCCTGCTCCAACTGGCTCCATTTTTAAGGGTCTCATTGGGCCTCTCCTCCCCTCCTGCCTCCTCCATCCTCCAGTTCTCTGTGTTGCTAATAGCCTCGCAGCTGCAGGTTTCGTTCTGGGCTGTAAATATGGCTTGGTTCCTTCCAAAGCTTCCATTTGTGGTTAAAATGTGTGTGCGTGTGTATGTGTGTGTGTGTGCATGCGCGCACTACATCCTTGTATCCCCAGATGTATCCAATTGCACACACACACACACACCCATGCAAGTGCCCCCGAAGTGCAGAGACGCAGACCCTCCAACATTCCTCAGATGAAAATACGCCTTCATTATACACCAGGGGTCAGCAAGGTTTATCTGGCCTGGGCTGGATTGGGTCAGATCGCGTGCGTGCCCACGATTTTTGGCATCTGCGCAGACACGATTTTCAGCACCGTGGAAGCGAGTCCCTGTGCCACTCTGCGCCTGTTTAGCGCAGCACGCGAGTGGGCGGCTCGGTTCGGGGGCGGCTTGTGGGCTGGTCAAATGACCTCCGTGGGCTGCTTCCGGCCCATGGGCCTTAGGCTGCTGACCCCTGTTATACCCCTTTAGGCGCCAAGCAAAAATGTTCCTTTTTCACCAGGCCTTTGGTTGATCTGATTTACATCCTATGCCCTTTTAAAATGTGTTTTTTTTGGGGGGGGGACGGCGGCTATTGGGTTGTTGCTTTTATTTTTATTAGGTATTTTGGTTTGAGATCTTGATTTTATTCTGTGAACTGCCCTGAGACCCCCAGGTTAGGGCCGTATAATAAAATAATAATAATAATAATAATAATAATAATAATAATAATAATAATTCTCACTCCTCTGCAACTGACCCTCCTCAACCTCCCCATTTTTTATCACACACACAGCTCGCAGAGCACTTCCTATCAAATAATAATAACAACAACAACAACAACAACAACAACAATAATAATAATAGGGATATTTCTCATTCCTCTGCAACTGACCCTCCTCAACCTCCCCATTTTTTATCACACCCACCCACCCCCCGCAGAGCACTTCCTATCAGAAGAAGGGCAAATGCCATCACCACCATCCTGCGAGAACCCATTAATACCAATTTCATTTCATTTCATTTAAATTTACTAAAAGAAAAGCACACACCAACAAATGCATTTTAGAAAGGGGCAAGATTAGAGAAGGATGCACAAAGCATTTCTTTTTTAAAAAAAATATATTAAAAATTGAGACTTCTTGCACTCTGCTCCATTCCCTCTGCCTGACCCCCAGAGCCCGTGTGTCAGAAGGGGCTGGGCCTTCTGTCAGCTGCCTGTCCTGCTCTCCAGCAGCCGCTATAATCTGCCCAAGGGAGGAGATCCGCGGCGGCGGCCTTGGAGAGGCCGCGGGATGCTCTCTCCCAGCCACCGCTGCTCAGAACAAGTACCAGCTCAACTTCCCCAGCACTGGCAGGGGAAATAGGGACATTCTGGGATGAGATCAGAAGCCGCGATAGCTTATGTAATTCCAGGGCATTCCCTGAAAAACCGGGACACTTGGAGGTTATGGAGAAGTGTTGGAGATGGTAGAAGGATCTGCATGAATTCAAATAGCTGCTGGCTTTTTCAGTTGCAGCCTTTGAATGTGCAGATGAGGAGTTCTGCATTCAGATTTAAAATCCCACCTCTAGTCAGAAATGCCTGGTTGGGTGGAGGAATCATGCCTCAAATTCCCTTTGTACTTGGTTGGTGAGCTCTGGCATTTAAACTAGCTTGGGGGGACTTTGCTTTCATGATCCCTGTCTAAGAATAAAAGGTAAAGGTAAAGGTACCCCTGCCCGTACGGGCCAGTCTTGCCAGACACTAGGGTTGTGCGCTCATCTCACTCTAGAGGCCGGGAGCCAGCGCTGTCCGCAGACACTTCCGGGTCACGTGGCCAGCATGACAAGCTGCATCTGGAGAGCCAGCGCAGCACACGGAACGCCGTTTACCTTCCCGCTGGTAAGCGGTCCCTATTTATCTATTTATTGGTGGTTCCTGCTTGGCAGGGGGTTGGACTCGATGGCCCTTGTGGTCTCTTCCAACTCTATGATTCTATGATTCTATGATTCTATCTACTTGCACCCGGGGGTGCTTTCGAACTGCTAGGTTGGCAGGCGCTGGGACCGAACGATGGGAGCGCACCCCGCCGCGGGGATTTGAACCGCCAACCATGCGATCGGCAAGTCCTAGGTGCTGAGGTTTTACCCACAGCGCCACCCGCGTCCCACTTGTCTAAGAATAGGAGATTCTATTCTGTTCACCTAGAAAGGCAAACGTGCCTAATCTGCATTTGCTGGAACAAATATGCAGAGTGAAACACAGCCCTCCTTCGAAACCACGCTTCTCTGAATTTTGCAATGTAGTTCTCCAGGCAAGTAATGTGAAGACAAATGCATTTATAGTAATACCTTGGGTTACAGACGCTTCAGGTTGCGCGTTTTCAGGTTGCGCACCGCGCCAAACCCAGAAGTACCGGAACAGCTTACTTCTGGGTTTCAGCACTCGCGCATGCGCAGAAACGCTAAATCGCACTTTGCACATGCGCAGAAACGCCGAATCAAAACCCACGCTTGCACAGACGTGGTGCTGCAGGTTGCGAATGCTGTGGGTTGTGAATGTGTCTCCCTCACAGGTCGCATTTGCAACCCGGGCATCCACTGTATTATTATTATTATTATTATTATTATTATTATTATTATTATTGACACCGGTCCTGAACGACCTGCACTGGCTCCCAGTACGTTTCCAAGCGCAATTCAAAGTGACTTTTAAAGCCCTAAGTTGCCTCAGCCCAGTATACCTGAAGGAGTGTCTCCACCCCCATTGTTCAGCCCAGACTATTAGGTCCAGCTCCGAGGGCCTTCTGGTGGTTCCCTTGCTGTGAGAAGCCAAGTTACAGGGAACCAGGCAGAGGGCCTTCTCGGTGGTGGCACCCTCCCTGTGGAACACCCTCCCGTCAGATGTCAAGGATATAAACAACTATCTGACTTTTAGAAGACATCTGAAGGCAGCCCTGTTTAGGGAAGTTTTTAATGTTTGATGTTTTATTGTATTTTTAATATTCTGTTGGGAGCTGCCTAGAGTGGCTGGGGGAACCCAGCCAGATGGGCGGGGTGTAAATAATAAATAATAATAATAATAATAATAATAATAATAATTATCCCACACTTCACACAGGGATGTGCTCTGCAGGGAGCTGGCTTCAGGCACCAGGCCTGCTGGCAGATCAGCTCTGTGTTATAAAGATATCTGCAAACATGGTATGAAGGCTGTCTGTATCCACCCTGCCACATGGGGGTCCCTTGCAGTGCCTGGAGACAGTCAGATCATGCATCCACAGCAGTGACATGAGGAGCAATGACCGCTGGGAGGAGCACAGAGAGAAGAAATTCCCTGGTGCATCTGCAGCAGCACAACCGGGTGCCTTCATCTGCCCCAGCTGCCACAAAACATGTCTCTCCACTATCGGTCTCTGCGGCCACAGCAAGCGCTGCAACTCTCCAATGCTTTGACTCAGGGCTGGATTTAGGTTTGATGAGGCCCTAAGCTACTGAAGGTAATGGGGCCCTTTATATGTCCAGCTGTCCTTTATCAACAACAAATTGTCGCTGTTTTTTGTGTGTTGAATATACTGTGATACCTCGCAAGACGAATGCCTCGCAAGACGAAAAACTCGCAAGTTTTTTGAGTTGCTTCGCAAGACGAATTTCCCTATGGGCTTGCTTCGCAAGACGAAAACGTCTTGCGCCTTTTTCTTAAAACCGCCAATGCATTCCCATGGGAGACCCTCAATGCACAGTGGTGCTTCGCAAGACGAAAAAATTCACAAGACGAAAAACTCGCAGAACAAATTAATTTCGTCTTGCAAGGCACCACTGTATGCTATATTGTAATTTATGGACCTAATAGGTATCTAAAGCCGTTTGCACATAACAAATAGGAGCCTACACAACACAAAACACTGTTGCTGTATGTAGGTTTTATTTTATTTGTTTTTATCTTATATTTTGGAAATGTACATCCAGGTGTATTTTTTTTTTGAGGGCCCCCAAGAGAGTGGGGCCCTACAGCTTGTTTAGCTTATACGTAAATCTGGCACTGCTTTGACTTGGCTTTTTCATTGTCTCCGTACACTAACAACCCTTCACCCTAAGTTGCCAGAGTCAGTCACAACAATTTAAGACGAAACATTAAAAAACAGTATCAAGCAAACTAAACATAGCAGCGTAATGTGTGCATAAAATACACAGATCAGTGGCAATAACATTCTTTTAAAAATGCCTTATATTGAGGGAAATTGCTTGCCGAAATGTGTGTATTGGGCAAAATTTGCATAGAAGGAAAATGTGAATATTCTGAGAAACTGGTGCTAAAATGATGGTGAATTTTCACAAGCACTTAAAAAACGGCAAACGCATATGGTAATGTGGGGAACGACTGGAAAACCGAGCAACTGGAAGAAATCAAAATGGACGGATTTACGCATCCGTAGTCCTGATTGAACTCACATTTCAAATCCTTCTACTGGGGTGATTCAACGGGATTTGGGGTGCTTAGAAACAACAACAACAAAAAGATACACATTTGTCAAGGGCATTTTTTTGAATCTGGAACTCAGTTTTAAAGGGGCTTCCTGCTGGCTCCTCCCCAGCAGTCAAAATCCATGTCGAGGTCGAATAAACATAGGGATTCAAACTGGGATTTTTTCCTGCCATTTTTCTCCCCTGACTGCAAAACAGCATCCAAGCAAATCCACCCCTTCTCCTCCTCTCCAATGTACAGACACCCCGAGAAAAGCAAAAAAAGAACTCTCTATTATTATTGTTGTTATTATTTAAAAGGCACGAGAAAGAAAGCTAGGCCTGTGGCTGTTTCCCTTCATAAATTCTGCTGACCTCCCCGGGGGAATAAATGCATCTGTCCTTTTATATATACACATATAATGCGCTCACATACACACAAGAGTGCGTAGGCTTGTATAAATATGATTTACGGGGATATCAAAACCATCTGTGGACTAGACCAAGGGGGCAGCAAAATGGAGTTGTGATTGCTTTGCAGGAGATGTTGGGTTTATAGGATGACGGCACAGATTGTGCTCTGGAGGGGTTGTGTGGGGTTGTGGTGGGCAGTGGTCTCCCCCGAGGTTGCCTACACCTTGTTAGCACATGAACCACACCCCTCTATGGAGTAACGTGTGTTCCCAGCTAGAGGAGGAGAACAATGTAAACGCTATGTCTATAACGACAAACCTAGACAGCATCTTAAAAAGCAGAGACATCACCTTGCCAACAAAGGTCCGTATAGTTAAAGCTATGGTTTTCCCAGGAGTGATGTATGGAAGTGAGAGCTGGACCATCAAGAAGGCTGATCGCCGAAGAATTGATGCTTTTGAATTCTGGTGCTGGAGGAGACTCTTGAGAGTCCCATGGCCTGCAAGAAGATCCAACCTATCCATTCTGAAGGAAATCAGCCCTGAGTGCTCACTGGAAGGACAGATCCTGAAGCTGAGGCTCCAAGACTTTGGCCACCTCATGAGAAGAGAAGACTCCCTGGAAAAGACCCTGATGTTGTGAAAGATGGAGGGCACAAGGAGAAGGGGACGACAGAGGACGAGATGGTGGGATAGTGTTCTCGAAGCTACCAGCATGAGTTTGACCAAACTGCGGGAGGCAGTGGAAGACAGGAGTGCCTGGCGTGCTCTGGTCCACGGGGTCACGAAGAGTCGGACACGACTAAACAACAACATCTATAACAGAAGTCTAGCATCAGGATCAAAGGAAGTCATACAACTTCTCTATTCTGCTTGGTCAGACCACACCTGGAGTCCTGTGTCCAATTCTGGGCACCACAATTTAAGAACAACGTGGACAAGCTGGAAGGTGTACGGTTTAGGGCAACCAAGATGCTCAAGGGTCTGGAAACCAAGCCTGATGAGGAATGGTTGAAGGAGCTGGGTATGTTTAGCTTGGAGAAGGGAAGACAGAGAGGATAGAATTTTATTATTTCAGTCACAGACCAGTTCCAGCCCACATACAATATCAAGGAAATCATAAAACACAATAGGGATACATTTGAATTTGCAATTAGGTATAGTAGGGGCAATATAGATATAGCAACAGTTAAAAAATATATAAATTAAAACTTAGAGGGGAAGACGGAGAGGTGATATGGAAGAAATCCCAGGCTGGGTGCCCACACCTTCAGCCTGTCCAGGACAGGTTGCTGATTTCTTGTGCAAATACATTTCTTGTGGGTGTTGTCATCCTTTTCCTACTTTGAACTGCACCTCATATCCATCACAGGCCATGAACTGGCTTGGGAGGGATGCAAGGCTTGCCTCCGGGGGCTGCAGAAGCACCCTGGGAATCTCCTTCCCCTTACGAGAAAAGCTTGGGCAGGGTGCTTGCTGGAGAAGTGCTCAGGGTCTCTTAGCACTAAAAGCCCATTTCAAACTCTCTGCGATTGTTGCTAATGCAAAAGGGAGAGCGGAAGAGGAACGACTGCACATCAATTGTACCTGGACGTGCTGTGGTGGGAAGTTTCAGGGGCAACAGCTCTATGGAGTTTGGTTCCCCCGGGATCAGAGTTCAGCGGTTCCTTTGGTAACATCAGATTATTTGCAGCATAAGATTATTTGAAGGATCACATTCACCCGGTGCTATACCAGCTGCACTGGCTCCCGGTGGAGTACAGGGTCAGGTTTAAGGTGCTGGTTTTAACCTTTAAAGCCCTATACAGCCTAGGATCCTCGTACCTACGGGACCGCCTCTCCTGGTATGTCCCATGGAGGACCTTCTGGTCTTCAAACAAAAACATCTTGGAGATCCCGGGCCACAGGGAGGTTAGGCTGGCCTCAGCCAGAGCCAGGGCTTTTTCAGCCATGGCCCCGATCTGGTGGAATGCTCTGTCACAAGAGAAAAGGGCCCTGCGGGACTTGACATCTTTCCGCAGGGCCTGCAAGGCAGAGCTATGCCACCAGGCCTTTGGCCAAGGCACAGTCTAACCCCCTCCTTCGGTAATCCTCATAGCCCAATGGTTGCCATTAATTTGATTTTGAATTGATTTTAGAATTAATTGATTTTAGATTTTAGAATGCATTTCAATTAATTGGTTGTGATTTTATGTAAACTGTGTTACTTTTATGGTTGTTAGCCGCTCTGAATCTGGCTTTGGCTGGGGAGGGCAGGATATAAATAATTTTTTATTATTATTTTATTAAGAACATCAGAAGAGATCCTCTGCATCAGGCCAATGGCCCATCAAGTCCAACATCTTGTTCTCACAGTGGACAGCCAGGTGCCCATTCTGGGAAACCTGCAAGGGGAATTCAGGAACCAGAGCCCTCTGCCCACCTGTGTTGTTCTTGTTTAGTCGTGTCTGACTCTTCGTGACCCCCTGGACCAGAGCACGCCAGGCACCCCTGTCTTCCACTGCCTCCCGCAGTTTGGTCAAAGTCATGCTGGTAGCTTCAAGAACACTGTCCATCCATCTCATCCTCCGCCGTCCCCTTCTCCTTGTGCCCTCCATCTCCCCCAACATCAGGGTCTTTTCCAGGGAGTCTTCTCTTCTCATGAGGGGGCCAAAGTCTTGGAGCCTCAGCTTCAGGATCCGTCCTTCAAGTGAGCACTCAGGGCTGATTTCCTTCAGAATGGAGAGGTTTGATCTTCTTGCAGTCCATGGGACTCTCAAGAGTCTCCTCCAGCACCACAATTCAAAAGCATCAATTCTTGGGCGATCAGCCTTCTTGATGATCCAGCTCTCACTTCCATACATCACTACTGGGAAAACCAGAGCTTGAACTATACAGACCTTTGTCGGCAAGGTGAGGACTCTGCTTTTAGTTTGTAGCAATTGGTGTTTGGAATTTTATAATCTTGAGGACGTAAGAAGAGCCTGCTGGATGAGGCCAATGTGGTCCAACATCCTCTTCTCACAGCAGCTCACCAGATGCCCATTATTGGAAACCCGCAAGAGCAGTATCCGGGAACCAGAGTCTTCTCCCCTCCTGTGGTTTGCAGAAATCAGATTCAGAACCATGCTGTCTGCAACTGTGGAGGCAAAGTGTAGAAATCGTGGCTAGGAGCCATCAGGAGTCTTCTCCTGCACGAAACTTCCATCATGCCATGTCTCGCTCAACCTTTCCTCTAAGCTGAAAAGTATTAAACGCTTCAGCACTTCCTCATTAGGGGGATTGCCCAGTGTTGTTGCCCTGCAAAACTCAGGGCTGTTTCTCAAATTCTGGTGGCAACGCAATTCTCCAGGCTCCTCTCCCTCTGCCAGCCCCACCCCCAAAACGCAGGGCAGGTCCCAACCATTAACGGTAATGGGCCATTAGAGAAACATCTTCCAGACATTAATGTCCATCGAGGAAACATCGGCTGCTCATCCGCGAGCAATCAAGGATAAGCGATGGAGTCACTTAGCAGCCGTTCCTCCTCCTGCCGCCTTTCAGCCAATGAGGATTTTACGACCAGGCGCATGAGACACAACGGTGTGTTGCTTCCATTGCCTCCCTGCACCTGTTTCAAGGGAGGGGGCACGGTTCCTCTCTAGGCTGTCTCTATCCTGAGCCAGCTTCCTGATGCTACCGGTCGAGACCTTGGCCACATTCACACCTTGCATTTAAAGCACTGCTTTAAACAGTTGCACCTTCCCCCCAAAGGATTATGGGAGCTGTAGTTTGCTAGGGGTGCCGAGAATTGTTTTCTCCTCCCTGAACTACAGTTCCCAAGGCAGTTTAACAACGAGTCCCTCTCCCCTGGGGTTCCCAAACAGGACACAATGGCAATACAATGTCAAAAGCAGCTTTAAAATGATGGTGAGCAGTTTAAAACAATGAACGAATGAATGGAAATTTAAGTGGTGTTGGCAGAGAAGTAGGCACTGTGCGTACACAGAGAGGCCAAAGGACAAATTGTTGTTTAGTCGTTTAGTCGTGTCCGGCTCTTCGTGACCCCATGGACCAGAGCACGCCAGGCACTCCTGTCTTCCACTGCCTCCCGCAGTTTGGTCAAACTCATGCTAGTAGCTTCGAGAACACTGTCCCACCATCTTATCCTCTGTCGTCCCCTTCTCCTTGTGCCCTCCATCTTTCCCAACATCAGGGTCTTTTCCAGGGAGTCTTCTCTTCTCATGAGGTGGCCAAAGTACTGGAGCCTCAGCTTCAGGATCTGCCCTTCCAGTGAGCATTCAGGGCTGATTTCCTTCAGAATGGAGAGGTTGGATCTTCTTGCAGACCATGGGACTCTCAAGGATCTCCTCCAGCACCAGAATTCGAAAGCATCCATTCTTCGGCAATCAGCCTCCTTTATGGTCCAGCTCTCACTTCCATACATCACTACTGGGAAAACCATAGCTTTAACTATACGGGCCTTTGTTGACATCAGTCTCTGCTTTTTAAGATGCTGTCAAGGACAAATACAAAATACAAGTGCCAACATCACTTTAAGAGGGAGATAGTATGCAAGTGTTTATGCGCTAATGCTAGAACCTTTGAGCCAAGATGGGTGAACTGGACTGTTTGGACTTAGAAGACACCATTGATATAGTGGGCATATTGGAGACCTGTGGTGCCCAGAAATTGACACAGTATTCCAGGTGGGGTCTGACCAAGGCAGAATAGAGTAGGACTATTCCTTCCCTTGACGTGGACACTATACTTCTGTGGATGCAGCCTAGAATAGCATTAGCTTTTTTTTGCTGCAGCATCACACTGTTGACTCATGTTCAGCTTGCAGTCCACCGAGATCCCCAGATCCTTTGCGCATGTAAAACTGGCAAGTCAGGTGTCCCCTCATCCTATATTTGTACATCTGATTATTCCCGCGTGTGTGTTTTCTTGCTGGAAATACATCCCTTTCTTCTTTTTAAAAAGTGATCCTCGCTTAGTGCTTACCCTCTCAGAGAATGACTCGCCCATAATACTAACTTTCCACATTTTCCTATGCCGATTTTCAATGGATGTCTTCATCACACTTTTCCAGGTTGTTTTGTTCTTTGCTGAACCCACCATCCTGGTCACAACCACCTAAAGTATCCACAACAGTTTTTAGCCAGTCTTCCGAGCTCATGTGGTGTAGTGTAGGCAAACTTTTTCAGCAGGGGGCCGGTCCACTGTCCTTCAGACCTTTTTGTGGGATATAAAGCTGTCAGTCAAGCCCAGGGATCAGCAAACATTTTCAGCATGGGGCCAGTCCACTGTCCCTCACACCTTGTGAGGGGCTGGACTATTTTTTTTTGGGGGGGGGGAATGAACGAATTCCTTTTTTTAAAAAAAAATATTTTTTATTAACCGACAAATCAAATCAAATCACATCACATAAATTCCGAATTACAAAGCCGAATTTTAAATTTTTGTTGAGGGGACCCATATTTCAAGTTTCGAAGGGGGATTCCGATCATCTTCTTGCTACTGCGTTCATATCCAAATCAGTCCAGATAAAGTTCATAATTCTATCCAGTCTTATCTTGCTGTTTCCACATCTCATCTTGTTCGTACATTTTTCCTTTTTCCTTTATGATCTCTTCTGATAATCTCCTTAAGCAGATAAACACCAATTATGTCCTGTGTGGATTTTTCTGTTCGACCAATCCTCATATCGTGATGGTTTCCATATATCATCCCTTTCACAAATAACATCGCTCTTTCCATCATTAATCTCAGGATCTGTCGTTCTTAAGTCCCACTGAGGAGTCTCACCCACAGTATAAAAACAGCTCTTTTCCTCCTCCCAGATTTAACTCCTCCAACAGAGCTTACCAATATGGCGACGGTATTTTTAACTGCGTCATTCCAGAGCTCTTAAACTTTCCACGCTCTTCTTAAAACATGCTTTGGTTAGAAAATTTATCTCCACACAGACGTAAATCCACAGCTTAAGTCATTAAAATGGCATTTCTGACTTGGGGGGGGGGGGGTTCTTGTTTAATCACATAGAGGAAAGAAAGAAAAGTTTTTTTCCCCTCCCCCATCCAGTCCCTTTGCCATACCGAGTCTTGGCTGTCTTCTCATGATTGATTCTTGTTCTTCCGAATCGTCTTGTTTATCAGAGAACTCTTCAGTTAGCAGTCTTTACTCCCCCTCCTTCCTTGAAATATGTGCATTCGCTTCTTCCTAATTGTTCCTTTTGAAGTTCTTGCAACTAGCAGCATGGATCAGAGACAGCGTCCAGGAGCGCCGAGATCCATAGGAGGGCATTCTGCCTAGTGCCCCCATCCCCTCAAATTCGGGGGTGGTATAGGGCACAGCAGGCAAGGGCAGCCCCCCACAATCCTGGGGGGGGGGGTAGGGAGGTTATTTACTCCCATCACAGCCTCCTAATTACCCCCCTGTGGGTTGGAGAGATGTTATTGTCAGCCATCTTCCGATGCGCCCCTAGTGGCCCCTCAGAATGAACGAATTCCTATGCCCCACAAATAACCCAGAGATGCATTTTAAATCAAAGTATACATTCTACACTTGTAAAAACTGTCAGGAGCTCATCCTACACTCGAGTAGGACCCTGGCAGAGACACATGCCTGACTGGCATGTTCTCTCCCTCCTGGTCGTTCGCTGAGGAGCTTCAAAAGCTTTCTTCAGCCCAAACATCACAGCAACCGATGCCAACAGACATCGACACACTTAGGGATCCGCAGAGTTTGCACAACTTGCGTGACAGACCTCAGCAACTCAGCATTTTGGCTAATCTACTTTATTTACATATAAACACACACGGAGCACTGCAACATGGCTCCCTCTCTCTTTAGCATCAGACAGCAAAGAGAAAGAAAACAAAGGACAATAGTCCCACTTCACGGAACACAGTAACAGTGTGGTGTAGTGGTTAAGAGTGGTAGTCTTGTAATCTGGGGAACCAGGTCCGCGTCCCCGCTCCTCCACATGCAGCTGCTGGGTGACCTTGGGCCAGTCACACTTCTTTGAAGTCTCTCAGCCCCACTCACCTCACAGAGTGTTTGTTGTGGGGGAGGAAGGGAAAGGAGAATGTTAGCCGCTTTGAGACTACTTAAAGGGAGTGAAAGGCGGGATATCAAATCCAAACTCTTCTTCTTCTTCTAACACAAACATCCTTTCTCCGTCACTTCCCACTCTGTGGAGTCAGAACATACACCATGACAGCAATCATGGAGCAGGAATTCTAACAGGCCCCACAAATAACCCAGAGATGCATTTTAAATAAAAGGACACATTCTACTCATGTAAAAACACGCTGATTCCCGGACTGTCCGCGGGCCGGATTTAGAAGGCGATTGAGCTGGATCCAGCCCCTGGACTTTAGTTTGCCTATCCATGGGTTAGATCAGGCTTCCTCAACCCCAGCCCTCCAGATGTTTTTGGCCTACAACTCCCATGATCCCTAGCTAGCAGGACCAGTAGTCAGGGATGATGGGAACTGTAGTCTCAAAACATCTGGAGGACCAAGGTTGAGGAAGCCTGGGTTAGAGCAATGGACTAGGACCTTGGAGAGCAGGGTTCACATCCCCACTCGGCCTCAAAGCT
The DNA here is from genome assembly GCF_965153285.1 of Podarcis tiliguerta. Classification (NCBI taxonomy): domain Eukaryota; kingdom Metazoa; phylum Chordata; class Lepidosauria; order Squamata; family Lacertidae; genus Podarcis; species Podarcis tiliguerta. Next base: position 3,644,260 of record NC_139542.1, read on the forward strand.
CGCTGCCTGTCACTGCCTCTCAGCCTAATCAACCTCGCAGGGTTGTTGTGGAGGTTAAAGGAGGGGGAGAACGACTTATTCCTCTCCTTGGAAAGAGAGGAAGTTGGGATACGAATGCAATTAAAGCCATCTCTTTCGTGGTTTCTACATGAACATGGGTGCATCTCCTATGCTTTCTTGAATCGCTTTTTTAAAGCACTGTACTGAAATCTCTGCACAGTTTTATAGTGCTGTGTTTTCCGCCCAGGCCAGACCACACGTTCTCGAGACAGCAGCTCCTTGCTCAACGGATCCTTTGACTCCGATTCTGATCTGAGTCCCCTTAAATCTGATCTTCCCATTAAAGCCACCTGGCTGGTTTTCTAAGTCTCTGGAGCCCAGGAAAACACCCCCGGCTTCCACATTCAGAAACTTGTCGCCTTCTCCATTAACCTGCCTGCAGCTTGCTGCTTGGTGTTTATTTAACTCTCGCCCCAGCTCGTAACTCAAGCTGCCGTGCACCCAGCTTAGCAACCCACAACCCCAGGGAGATCTTCTCTATTACAGCAAAGACGGGCTCTTTTGCAAAACTCAAGCTAGCAGGAAACAACTCCTGTTTGCTCTCTCTGGCTCGCGCTCCATCTGTGCCTGCTTAAGGTACCATATTTAGGTTTCCCCCCCACCGTGCATCTGCTAGCTTTTAAATCATTTTGGAGAAGCAACATTTCCAAGTCACTGATTTTCCTCCACAATATTCTCCATTATGGTCCATTTAGTGGGTTTAGAATAGGGGGTCGGCAGCTACCAGCCGCTGGGCCAAATCCGTCCCTCTTTTTGGAACATATGAACAAAGCAAATTGCTCTTACCCAGTCAGACCATTGGTCCATCTATCTCAGTGTTGTCTACATGTGCTGGCAGCAGCTGTCCAACTTTGGACCAGGCCCTAGCTAACAGGACCAGTGGTCAGGGATGATGGGAATTGCAGTCCCAAAATATCTGGGGGGTTGAGTTTGCCTATGCCTGCTTTGGACCAACTGATAGACGAGGAAGACGAATTTTATACTTCTGCTGTTTTATGACAAAGTGTCATCTATCAGATGTGGACCAATGACACTCTATCCAGTTACAATATCTCCAAACAGTTTTTTTTATATTTTTAATAATATTTATTAAAAGTTTTATAGTTACAGAAAGAAAGTATGAGAGAAAAAGAAAAAACAGTGAAATTTTTTTTAAACAAACAATACATCAAAAATAGAAAAAAAAAAACAGTGCATCAAAACAACAAGAAAAAACAAAAACTTTTAAAAACACATCCAAATTCCATATCTTTATCTTTCATTCACTTATTTCCTCGACTTCCTCACACCTCCCTCTGTATTCTAGTTCAAATTAGCTAATTCAGCAAATCTTTTCCCTCTTTCCCAATTTTTGTTCTATAATTTATCTTAACACAATCTAACTTTAAATTTTCCACTTTAGCCCATTGACAATCAGTTTTTGCTTAATTCTTTATAACATTTCTGCTAAAACCATATAACTTCATTCCAATATTCTTCTAACATTCATTAATCTTGCTATATTTCTGTAAATATACTTTAATTTTTTTCCAATCTTCTTCCATCGACTCTTCTCCCTGGTCTCGGATTCTGCCGGTCATTTCAGCCATTTCCATGTATCCAAACAGGTTTGTTTGGGCTGGCAGCATTTTCCGCTTCTGAGACACCCAAGATACTGGAGAAATTGGATAACTCGTTTGGAAATGAAAAAGCCTGTGATTACTTTGTATAGATATTTATTTACAATCAATAAGTTTGATATGCAGACTTTGAGAAAGGACTGGAATAAAGAATTAGAACATTCAACATTACCCAGACCATGGGAAAGTGTTTTAGCCTCGAGACGCCTAAACATGTTGGGAATCTTTGTACTTTTGTCCATTTACTGTATTTTTCCTGATTTGAACTATAAAATGGTGATTTTCTTGAGTCAAAATTAGAGTACCCCTAAACATTTTTTTTGGGGGGGGGAGCACTGCTCAATACTAAAGCTATTGATGGACCTTTAAATTAAGACTTATACAACAGAAAATAATATTTTGGTTTTGTTTGGCTCCTTTTGTGTATAAAAAAGGGCTTTCCAAGATAGCTCTATACTGAAGTTGCGGCAAGGACAATGCCTCTTGGAAATATACGTTTGTATGGTGTTCTATACAGTGGTGCTGCATGCACAAACAGTGTGTGGTGAGGGCGTGCAAGTGCCAAAGGGGTGAGGGTGTGCTGGGTGCGGAGAGTGTTCTCGAAGCTACCATCATGAGTTTGACCAAACTGCGGGAGGCAGTGGAAGACTGGAGTGCCTGGTGTGCTCTGGTCCAGGGGGTCACGAAGAGTCGGACACGACTAAACGACTAAACAACATCAACTTGCAACCCAGTTATCTGCCTGGGGTATTATATTTCACACCACTCAGGGAAGACTGGACGGGGGAAGGAATGAAGGAGGAAGGAAGGAAGGGGGGAGAGAGAGGGGCCTTTATTGAGCATAGCAAGCCTATTTGATGGAAGTAAACGGGGCTGGGAGCAGGCATGGAGCAGATTGCCAAAAGCCCCATCCCGAAAGTAGCCCATCATGTACCAGGTGCACACAGCAGGTAACGCGCAGCAATTAAGTCTGAAGTGTGTATGGGGGGGGTGTTTATTCCTCCCGCTGGCGCCCCTCCCCCAAATAATTCCCGGGGTGTTAATTGTCAAATCCTGAGGAATTGATTCAACTTTAGCAGCCACCGCGAGCTGGAAAGCTCCGGGGAGCGAGCTGAATTTAGGGGGAAACCTTGAAATGCAGCGGGTGTGGGTTTAGCGAAGACCCAGGGGGTGACCGCAAAGCAGGGACTGGTCATAAGAACCCAACCGCTGGATTAGGCCGGGGTGGGGACCACCTGGTCCAGCTCCCTGCTCAGTCTCACAGTGGCCAACCTAAAGCCCCTTACAGAAATCCTGCTTCTTAACTAGGACTCTCAGCAACTGCTACCCCGGCCCCAATACTCAAAAGACCCCTTCATTGCCTACAGACCATCTCCGGTGCTAAGGGGTCACCTCTTAGTAGTTCTTCCACCCTCAGAGGCTCAGGAAGTGGTGGCCCAGGGAGAGAGGGCCTTCTCTGTGGTGGCCCCTGAGCTCTGGGACTTCTTCCCCACAGAGATGCTCCTGGTTATTTATTGAGGCCACCACTACGGCCCGTGTTTTGTTAGCCCCAGAAGAAGCAGCAACTTAAGTTGACAGAATGTGCGCAGCTTGCAGACTTAACATATAGAATAAGAGAACAAGAAGAACATAACGTTTAGAGAAGATTGGAAAACTTTTATTGAATATAGGGGAAATAGCTGTGTACAGCTGAAAACGCTGGCAGCGTTGAGATAAATTCAACAGTGTAAATAAGTTTTGATGGGTGCAATAATGGAATACTGAATGGTATAGTGTCTGTAAAATATGAAGCGATTTATGATATGTAACCATGGAACGAGAAGAAGGGAAGTCATTGATATCTTAAGGATGTAAAAATGAGTATTTAAATTGTAAAACAAAACATGTAATAAAATTGAGAGAGAGCGAGAGAGAGAGAGAGAGAGAGAGAGAGAGAGATGCACCTAGCTCCTTCACTGCACATCATCATCATTAATTTTATTTATTTATTTATACATACATACATACCCTGCCCATCTGGCTGATTTCCCCTACTCCAGAGGATGCTAGAGACACAGCTCCTTGCGCTGCCTGCTTTTCATAGAACCATAGAATCTTAGAATTGTAGGGCTGGGAGGAAACACAAGGGCCATCTAGTCCAGCCCCCTCCAATGCAGGAATATTTTGCCCAACATGGGACTTGAACCCACAACCCTGGAATTAAAAGCCTCATGCTGTACCGACTAAGCTATCCCAGTGGTTCAAGAAGTAAAGGTTAGGTGACTTTTCACGCTCTACCAACTGAGCCCCTTGTTTGCTTTTAGGACACACTTTTTATGGTTGCAAGTTCTAAATTGTTTGTTTAATGTCGTGTTTAAATGCTGGGACCTGACCTGGAATAAAAAATATTCAGAGCCCCGGTGCTTATGACAGCGGATCCACCAGAGCCTGTCTTTGCACGGAGGGGAAGCTCTTAGCTCACCAAGGGCTTGAGACCCATCGGCTCCCTTACCTGGTTTAGCTGGCCAGTCAAAGTCATTTCCCGGGGTGTGGCCCCTGCCGCATGCTGTTAGCTTCTAGGAGCCACAGGTAGTGGTAATAGAATCAGGGAATTGTAGAATTGGGAGGTCCCCTGAGGGATGCTTTGATTGAGATTCTGTCCATATGGGGGTTGGACCAGATGATCCTTGAGATATCTTCCAACTCTACAACTCTATGATATGTGTAAATATATATATATATATATATATATATATATATATATATATATATATATAAATTTTCTGTTCTGCAATTTAAAGTACTCATTTTTACATCCTTAACATATCAATGACTTCCCTTCTCTCTTTCCATTGTTCATTTTACATATCATAAATCCCTGCATATTTTACAAAAACTATACCATTCAGTATTACATTATTAAATCCATCATGACTTATTTGCACTGTTGAATTTATCTTAATACTGCCAGCATTTTCAGCTGTACACAATTATTTCCCATTCTTCTCTGGTTGGGACCTCGCTCATTTTCCATTTGGGGCCGCAGTAGTAGCATGCATACATAACCTTTCTTGACACCTGGGAATTTCAGTCTGAATGATCCCCAGCAGAAAGGACTCTGGGGGTTTTTGGGGAAAGTATTTTTAAACTTTTTTTTAAATTACTTACGGATCATTTCCAAACAATCCATACAACTCTACAATTCTGTCAAACCAAGGGATGCCCTGTCTTGTTTTCAATGACAGCACCAATAAAAACGGCAGTACTTCTGGGCCTGTACAGAGTGCTTTTTATTTGCTTGACACAGATGGAGGGGAGAGGGTCCTTGTTTTTGAATCCTTCTTGCTGGTTTTGCACTGGCATCTGGTTTACCATTGCGAGAACCCAGTGCTGGACTAGGTGGGCCGTTGGCCTGACCCACCAATCTCCTCTTATGTCCTTACTAACACCAGACAATGTCTAGAAGATTTCCAGTAGAGAGGCATTGCCTTTCCAGTGGCTGGGAGCCCTCAAACCTCCCCATTTGAAATTCAGCACCGCTCAGGCCAAACTCAATTCTTTCTCCTCGGATGGGGAGCTCAGTGGCGCTGTGGGTTAAACCACAGAGACTAGGACTTGCCGATCAGAAGGTCGGCGGTTCGAATCCCCGCGACGGGGTGAGCTCCCGTTTCTCAGTCCCTGCTCCTGCTAACCTAGCAGTTCAAAAGCATGTCAAAGTGCAAGTAGATAAATAGGTACCACTCCGGCGGGAAGGTAAACGGCATTTCCGTGCGCTGCTCTGGTTCGCCAGAAGCGGCTTAGACATGCTGGCCACATGACCTGGAAGCTGTACACCGGCTCCCTTGGTCAGTAAAGCAAGATGAGCGCCACAACCCCAGAGTCGTCCGCGACTGGACCTAACGGTCAGGGGTCCCTTTACCTTTACCAATCTCCTCTTATGTTCTTACTAATACAGTGGTACCTCGGGTTACATACGCTTCAGGTTACATATGCTTCAGGTTACAGACTTCGCTAACCCAGAAATAGTACATCGGGTTAAGAACTTTACTTCAGGATGAGAACAAAAATCATGCTCCAGCGATGCGGCAGCAGCAGGAGGCCCCATTAGCTAAAGTGGTGCTTCAGGTTAAGAACAGTTTCAGGTTAAGAACGGACCTCCAGAACGAATTAAGTACATAACCAGAGGTACCACTGTACCGCACAATGTCTAGAAGATTTCCAGAAGAGAGGCATTGTCTTTCCAGCAGCCGGGAGCCCTCAAACCTCCCCGTTTGAAATTCAGCACCGCTCAGGCCAAACTCAATTCTTTCTCCTCGGAGGGGGAGCTCAGGCAAGGTGAACAGGAGGCCCAATTAATGCGCAGAGTCGGCAGTTTGGGAAATGAATTCCACAGCTTCGACACACAAGGTGTTAGCAGGCGCCAGCCTCACGCACCATCTGGTCTCCGAAAGCAGCACTCCGTGCTCAAGATGTTCTTGCTCCCTGGCAGAAGAATCCGAGGGGGTGGGGTGGCAAATTGCACAGAGAGATGAAGAGGCAGGCAAAACTACGGAGGGCAGGAGAGACTGCTCCTCAAAATGAGCCAAGCTCCAGCAAGCCCACATCAAGGTCAAACTCCCAGATCTGGGAGACGACAAACATCCATCGCTGCAGCCCGTGCGCTTGGTTTGGGCTGCGTTACAACAACGAGATAAATGTCGTGAGCCGAGTGTGCAAGTGTGCTGTGGCAGAGCAGCTTCAGCAGCCGTGATATGCAAAGCCTGTGGGAGGGATTTTATTAGGACAGGGGGAAAGAAAGGACTTCTTTGCGCAGCACATCCTTAAGTGATGGAAGTCCCTGTTGCAGGAGACAGTGATGACTACCAACCTGGGTGGCTTTAAAAGAGGATTAGACAAAAAGGGCAAAAGAGTATTGGGAAATAATTTATAATGAATTGAAAAAAATGTTCAGAAGCACTTTTCCAAAACACGTGTGCGGAAGCTGGCTTCCAGCCCCACGCGATCAGGGGAATCCTCGGGCTGCGTCATCCCCTGAGCCAGCTAATCGACTGGCTCAGGGTGTGTGGCTTGCCTCATTTAAGGCAAGCGTGGCCCCGGGATCTCCCTCTTTCGTCCGCGCAGTTGTTGTGGTTTCCCACCCACCCGCCCTCTAAGGTTCCCCTTCTGACCTTGCTATGGACTTCGGTTGGTCGCCGTAGGAATTTTTCCACTTGGCAAATTGGCACTGGCCATTTGGTTTTTCGCCTACCTCGTAGCAAATCGTCACAACTCCTTGGTTTTGGCGGTTAGGCATTGGTAGGGGTATTGTTATGTAGATGTGTTGGGGGGGAGCGCCATCACCTCCCCCAAATATTGAAGGGTAGTCCGGTAAAGGATTCCAGGGGGCGTGGCCTCGTCCGAAGCCTATGGAGGCCAGGACCTAAAGCGCGCCCCCGATTGGTGACCCAGGGGAGTACCTAGTTGATGTCATCAGCAGGGCTCCCCCTGCTCGTGTTAACCCTTCCCGGTTTTCAGGCAAACAGGCTGAAGAAGGATAGTCTGATAGGACCAATGTCTAAGCCAATACTGCTCTTACCTGTAACCAATAAAGTTGTGGCCAATTTTAGCCCATTAACCTAAAATATGTTGTCCTGTGTCTTTATTCCTACTGGGGGGGAGGCGGGAACTCACCACGCAAACAAACAACAACAACACAGAGTCCTTTTTGTAGGGGATAATTCAGATGGAAATTCCCAGGTGTCAAAAAAGGTTATTTATGTATGCCACTACTGTGGCCCATGTTTTGTTAGCCCCAAAATGGAAAACGAGCAAGGTCCAAACTAAGGAATAATAAACTTAAACTGATGGAATATGTGCAGCTTGTGGACCTAACATATAGAATGAGAGAACAAGAAGAACATTCATTTAAAGAAGATTGGGAAATGTTTATTGAATATATGGGGGGGAATTGTGTACACTTGAAAACATTGGCAGCATTAATTCAGCAGTATAAATTAGTTTTGAAGGAAGTAACAATGGAATACTGAATGGTTTAGTTTATGTAAAATATGCAGGGGTGTATGGTATGCAAACTGAACCACAGAAAGAGAAGTCACTGATATTTTAAGGTTGTTTAAATGGATGCTCTAAATTGTAAAACAGAAAATTTAATAAAAATTGTATAAAATAAAATAAGAGATTAGACACATTCATGGGGGCCATTGATGGCTCCCAGCCATGATGGTTCTGCTCTGCCTCCATAGTCGCTGAGTTGCTGGAAACTCTTGTTGCTCTTGTGCTTGAATCCTGCTTGGGGGTTTCCCACAGGCCCCATGATGCGCCACAGTGAGAACAGAATGCTGGCCAAAATGGGCTCTTCTGATTCTCTCAGTCCTGCCACCCTGGCAGGCCGCCTTGGTGGAGATGTGGCTGAGGGCCTTCTCGGTGGTGGCTCCCAGCCTGTGTCTCTCCCTCTCTACAGAAGCTAAACTGGCTTCCTCCTAGTCATCCTTCTGCCGGCAGGTGAAGACTGTTTCATTTTGACAGGTTGGTTCTTTAGGAAATGGCTTTTAATAGCGTTGTGCTGTTTCTGCTATTTGTACCGTGGTACCTTGGTTCTCAAACTTAATCCGTTCCGGAAGTCTGTTCCAAAACCAAAACATTCCAAAGCCAAGGCATGCTTTCCCACAGAAAGTAATTCAAAATGGATTAATCCGTTCCAGGCTGTTGAAAAACTACCCCTAAAATGCTTCTCCCCACTGCCCCAATTAGCACAATCTTTTAGTCTCTCTCTCTATCTCTCTCTCTCTCGTCAAAGCAGCTGGGTTTCAGAGCGCTGCCAAAACACTCTTCCTCACCACCCCAATCAGCACAATTGCTCTAAAAACGGAAGCACATCACTAAAAACGGAAGCTCAGGACACGTTCAACTTCCAAAAAAAATTTGAGAACCGGAACACTCACTTCCGTGTTTGCAACATTCAGTAAGTTGTTCATGAACTAGGCTGTTCGAGAACCAAGGTACCACTGTATTTTAATAGATTTGTTTTTATAGTGTTTTCAGTTTTAATTACTTTTTAAACTATTATCTTTCATATATTTTTAGCTATTTTTATTTTTTGTGCAGTTTCAATTTGTGTTGGATGCTTTCCATACCATTCTGGGAGTAAATAAATCATCATTTTCTGTTCCACATCTCTACAGCACTGTGTGATTTTTCTTTTCTTAACCCTCCAGAAAATTGTGCAAATATCTGATATTTTCATTTCCATGCAATTTCAACTAGTGTGCACACCACGCCACACCCTTTCTCCTACTACAATGCATTTTTGCATGTCATTTTCATTCTATTTGCATTGCAAAATTCAGATAAGTGCAAATTTTGAAGGCTCACTTGAGTTTCAGTTCTTCTCTTGGAAAGCTCATGTTTGATGGATTCGTTTTAAAAGTGAATTGACAGCTGACAATGTGGAGGCACCCCAAGACACTTAGTTGGTAGTCACTTTAGGGCAACCCATGTTGATACTGTGGTATATCAGTTCTCGAACATCTCCGTTGATGAACGTTTCGGAACCCGAACGCCGAAAACCCGGAAGTAAATGCTTCCGTTTTCGAATGCGCCTCGGAAGTCGAATGGCTTCCACTGCACGTTTGTTAATTTTCTCAATTTAATTTACAGACAGCCCTTTGCGCCTCGGTTTCTGAACGGTACAGTCTTCCAGAATGGATTATGTTTGAGACACAAGATCTACCCACCCGGGAAGAATGGCAGATGAAGCTGATGGACTACATGGAATTGGCAGAAATGACTGGCAGAATCCGGGACCATGGAGAAGAGTCGGTGGAAGAAGATTGGAAAAAATTCAAAGTATATTTACAGAAATATTGCAAAATTAATGAATGTTAGAAGAACGCTGGAATGAAGTTATATGGTTTTAGCAGAAATGTTATAAAGAATTGAGCAAAAAACTGATTGTTAATGGGCCAAAGTGGAAAATTAAAAGTTAGATTGTGTTAAGATAAATTATAGAACAAAAAATTGAGAAAGATGGAAAGGATTTGCTGAAATAGCTAATTGAACTAGAATACAAAAAAGGGAGGTGTGAGGAGGTCGATGAAACAAGTAAATGAAAGGTAAAGATATGGAAATATTGGATGTGTTTTAAAATGTTTTTGTTGTTTTTTTGTTCTGCTGTATTGTTTTTTGTTTTTATTTTATTTTTGATGTATTGTCTGTTAAATTTTTTATTGTTTTTTTCTTCTTTTTCTGTAACTATTAAACCTCTAATAAATATTATTATTTTTTTAAAAAAACAACAAACAGAATGGATTACGTTTGAGAACCGAGGTACCGCTTTAACCCTAATGAAAGCTAATAGGAAACCTACAACAATAGGCTGAACTGTCAGAAAGCACAGTCGATTTTGGGAATGGTTCTGACCTTCAGAGCAGGATTCAGAAGTGCCTGGTTCAATGTCTTAGCCCCATTGCACCAACCACCACACACACACACACACACAAAACAACAGTGGCAGCATCTTCATCACATGCCGAACTCAGATCCTCTGGTGGCGCGATTTGGCTGGGAATCTGTTGTCTCTGCCAAGCTCGTGCGCTAGCGAAGGAAGCGAGAGCGAGAGGCACGATTTCCAAAAATATCAAGAGAGGCATCTACACAACACCAGCAGGTGTTTCTCCTGATACTGCCTGTTTATTGCCAGTCGCCCTGCAAGCTGAAGTTAAACAACACCAAAAACAAACAAACATGCGCATGTAGATATTGCATAGCTACAAGCAGCCGATTTGCCCTTCTCATCTCATTCTTCTTTCCCCCAGACCCAAAGTTTAAAGTCTTCCATGAACCAGTCTTAGGAAGAGCGGCTTAACTGTTCCCGATCTCCCCTACAACAACCGGGCACCAGGAAATTTTAGGAAGAGAAAGGAAGGGGGGGGGAAAGCAGGAGGCAAGGCTGGCGAGTGCCAAATGTTGTAAGATAAACATGAAAATTGCATTCTCACCCCGTAACCAGGCGAGGGGTGTGCGGAAAGCTCCGCTCATGCTAACAATGTGTTGACAGCATCCTGACATGGCCCAGATGCCGAGAACATCTGCCTTTTGGCTCATGAATATTAATCGGCCAAGGAGCTCCCCCATAAGAAACTCCGCCTCCCTCACCCTGGGAATCAGGCCGTCGCAAAGGGGAGCGGCAGCTGGATGCCGCCCATCCCAGGCTGCTGGCTTCAGAGAGGCCTGCATGAAAATAGTTCCTCTTCATGCAGCACGCAGTGAAACTGTGGAATTCCCTCCCACAGTAGGCAGCAGTGATCATCAACCTGGGTGGCTTGGAAAGAGGGCTGGACATGATACACTCGACGGGGGATTTGGGGCACGATATTAGCCTAGAATTTGCTGATCAGAAGGTCGGCGGTTCGAATCCCCATGATGGGGTGAGCTCCCATTACTCGGTCCCAGCTACTACCAACCTAGCAGTTTGAAAGCACGTCAAAGTGCAAGTAGATCAATAGGTACCACTCTGGCGGGAAGGTAAACGGCGTTTCCATGCACTGTTCTGGCTCGCCAGAAGGGGCTTAGTCATGCTGGCCACATGACCCAGAAGCTGTCTGCGGACAAACGCCGGCTCCCTCGGCCAATAAAGCGAGATGAGTGCCACAACCCCAGAGTCGGTCACGACTGGACCTGATGGTCAGGGTTCCCGTTACCTTTACCTTTATTTAACTTTTACATTGGGAAAGGTTATGGAAAACTGATTTGAAATTCTCTGCATGTTGCACGCTAAAAGAAAACGTATTTTTTCATGTATAAGACAATGTTTTTTCCTTAGAAATAGTAGGCATAAATTGCGGGTCGTCTTATTAATGGATAGCAGAGAGGAGACGGGTGATTGGTGGTGGCAGCCAGCAGGACATTGGCAGCGGCATTTGGGCGTGTGATTGGTTGCTGTGGCAAGGCCTACTGTTGATTGACTGTGACTGCGGCAATTGGGCGGGCAATTTACAGCAGTGGTGAGGTGTGCGTGCAATCGGCTATGGTTGCGTCAACAACTTTGGGAAATCCCCCCCTTTTTGGTTATAGTCCAAAAAAATAGGGGTTGTCTTATACATGGGGTCCTGCCATCCTAGCAGTTCGAAAGCACGTCAAAGTGCAAGTAGATAAATAGGTACCACTCCGGCAGGAAGGTAAACGGCGTTTCCGTGCGCTGCTCTGGTTCTCCAGAAGCGGCTTAGTCATGCTGGCCACATGACCCGGAAAAACTGTCTGCGGACAAACGTCGGCTCCCTCAGCCAGTAAAGCGAGATGAGCGCTGCAACCCCAGAGTTGTTCGCGACCGGACTTAACTGTCAGGGGTTTTTACCTTTTTATACATGGGGATGTGTTATACACGGAAAAATGTGGTATATGAAAAGTGATGTACCGTTGGTATTTGACTCTTAGTAAGTTAGCAAAAATGTATAAGACAAGTATAAATACCTGCTGGAAATATAAAGAAAAAGAAGGTATGTTTTATCATATGTGGTGGTCTTGTAAAGTGATAAAAGCCTTCTGGGAAATGATATATAATGAATTGGGGGGGGGGGATGTTTAAAATAAGTTATATAAAAAACCCAGAAGCTTTCTTACTAGGAATTGTAGGTACAGACATCCCCAAGGTCCAGAAAAGACTTTTTATATATGCGACAGCTGCAAGGATGCTACTAGCCCAGAGATAGAAAAAAGATAAAGTCCCTACCAGAGAGGAATGGCCAACCAAGCTGGTTGCTGGAAACCACAGGAGGGGAGAGAGTTTCTGTGCTCGGATCCTGCTCGGATCCAGGATGCTGGAATAGATGGGACAATGGCCTGACCCAGCAATGGTCTCCTTATGTCCTTATGGCCCCAAATCTGGTGTGGGCAAAGTACTGGAAGCAATACGCAGGAAGAACCAGGTGCACAAATTTAAGATGGGGAACACCTGGCTTACAAGCAGTGCATGTGAAAAGGATCTAGGGGTCTTGGTGGACCACAAGCTGAACATGGGTCCACAGTGTGATGCAGCAGCAAAAAAAGTTAACGCTATTCTAGGCTGCATCAACAGAAATCTAGTGTCCAGATCCTTTAAATGGATTTTGAATAAACCATTACTGTTTTGAATTTTATGGTATTGTATTTCTTAGATCATGACAACTGGTCCCATCACCTCCTGGCAAATAGAAGGGGAAGAAATGGAGGCAGTGAGAGATTTGACTTTCTTGGGCTCCATGATCACTGCAGATGGTGAAATAAAAACATGCCTGCTTCTTGAGAGAAAAGCAATGACAAACCTAGACAGCATCTTAAAAAGCAGAGACAGCACCTTACCAACAAAGGTCCTTATAGTCAAAGCTATGGTTTTCCCAGTAGTGATGTATGGAAGTGAGAGCTGGACCATAAAGAAGGCTGATCGCCGAAGAATTGATGCTTTTGAATTCTGGTGCTGGAGGAGACTCTTGAGAGTCCCATGGACTGCAAGAAGATCAAACCTCTCCATTCTGAAGGAAATCAGCCCTGAGTGCTCACTGGAAGGACAGATCCTGAAGCTGAGGCTCCAATACCACATGAGAAGAGAAGACTCCCTGGAAAAGACCCTGATGCTGGGAAAGATGGAGGGCACAAGGAGAAGGGGACAACAGAGGATGAGATGGTGGGACAGTGTTCTTGAAGCTACCAGCATGAGTTTGACCAAGCTGCGGGAGGCAGTGGAAGACAGGAGGGCCTTGTGTGCTCTGGTCCATGGGGTCACGAAGAGTCGGACACGACTAAACAACAACAACATTTCTTAGTGTGCCGTGCAAACCACTCTTCAGAATAATGCTTCTTATAGGGTAGGGTACGGCACACTCGGGATAAGTTTATGGACCTGAGGGGGGCGGGTGGCCTGAAAATTTTTTGGAACCATTAGTGTAAATAGATAAGCAAACTTTCCCCATGATAATAGCTGGGAAATTGCCAAAAACAGGTGGCAAAATAATGTTTGCGGCATCAACAAAAGTGATTCCAGAACAAGCTCATTGGAACTGGCTTTTCGCTCCGGAAATGACCTTCCCTTCCCCCCCCCCACAAGACTCCCCACATAAAAGAAAGTACTTCTTCATGCAATGCATAGTTAATCTATGGAACTCCCTGCCACAAGAGGCAGTGATGTCCACCAACTTGGATGCCTTTCAAAGACAATTTTGACTTCCAATGGCAAATTCCTGGAAGACTATTGACGGTTACCATCCCTAACGGCTATGCTCTGCTGCCACAGCTGGAGGCAGTGATGCTTCTGGAAACCTCAGGAGATCTTGTGTTCGAATCCTGCTTGCTGGTTTCCCATGGGCATTTGGTTGACCCCTGTGAGAACAGGCTGCTGGACTAGATGATCCAGAAGACCCTTCTTATGTTCTTATGTCCCTCCAGGAGTCGTTGAGGGTTAAATCCTGGCTTCATGATTTCATGCCACGTTTCGCGAGAATCTTTTGCTTTCTGCCAGCTTTGGAGGCTAGGCCCAAAAGAGAGGCCTCCTCCTCTCTCCTCATACCCGCCTGTGGCTCCTCTGCGCATGCGCCGCCTCCTCAAGCCCCACTCAGTGGAGAAGTCTGCGATGTTTAGATTAGAGGATAATGTGCTGGAAATAATTGCCTTAATCAAGAAAGGTTAATTAGGCTGTCTGTGTGTACAGCAGCAGAGGGTGTTATCACAGCACAGAGTTCGTGAGGGTGGCACTCACGCCTGCACCTCGGCGGTAATTAAAGACGTGCTCCAAACAGAAATAACCACCCCTTGGAATCTCCCAGAAATGGGGTTGCGCGGCTGGGTTTCAGCGCCGCTCCACCACGCAGACCCTCGTCTCTTCCCAGTGACACAGTTTCATCCCAAGGGACGACCAGAAGAAGGTCATGGCTGGAGAAGGTTGCAAGGTGGGTGGCCACCTTCCTTTAAAGCCCTAAACGGCCTCGATCCAGTATTCTCCACCCCCATCATTCAGCCTGGACACTGAGGTCCAGCTCTGAGGGCCTTCAGGCGGTTCCCTCATTGCGAGAAGCCAAGTTACAGGGAACCAGGCAGAGGGCCTTCTTGGTAGTGGCACCTGCCCTGTGGAACGCCCTCCCACCAGATGTCAAAGAGAACAACAACTGCCAGACTTTTAGAAGACATCTGAAGGCAGCCCTGTTTAGGGAAGCTTTTAATGTTTGATGCATTACTGTATTTTAATATTCTGTTGGAAGCTGCCTAGAGTGGCTGGGGAAGCCCAGCCAGATGGGTGGGGTATAAATAATAAATTATTATTATTATTATTATTATTATTATTATTATTATTATTATTCAGAAGCATTGTTGCCTCCTACTGTGGTGGCCGGGCAGGGCATTCATAGCTGGTAGACATTGGTAGCCCTCTGTGAATTAGTCTAATCCTCTTTTAAAACCACCCAGGTTGATGACTATTACCATCTCCTGTGCCAAGGAGTTCCATAGTTTAAGGATGCCCTGCCTGACAAAGGACTTCCTTTTCTCCGTCCTGAATCTCCTGCTCCTCCTTTCTTTGGGAAAGGCTTGGCTTGCAGGGCGTGGATGCAGACGTGCAGAAGGGAAAGCCGGCCAAAGCAGACGCCTCTTCCCTGGAAGAGGCCAGTTCCAGCTGCATCTCCCACACAGCCCATCCCCTCTTCCTCCTCCTCCTCTTCCTCTTCCTCCTCCTCCTTCCAGCCTCTTTGCTGCTCTCTGCTTTGCCTTCCCCTCCTGCCTCTCTCCCCGTTGTTCCATTTCAAAGAGGATGGATCCCCCTGCAGGATCCAGGCCCTGGAGGATTCAGATATATTGGCACCCACTTTCCCTAAACACACACACACACACACACACACACACACACACACAATATTGTGTTTTGTTTGTTTGTTTTAATCTGGTTGTTACACTTTCTCATTTCCCCAGCCTTATGTTCAGTTCTCCACAGAATGTGTGTTGTTTTTGCAAAGTCCTTACGACAATTCCTCAAAAGTCTAGTGTGCATTTCTCCTAGCACACACATTTTTCATATAATTTGTATTAAGTTTTCCTATTTAAACATCTCATTACACAAATCTATAACAAAAAAAGCATTGCTCAGACAGAGCATCGACTTCCTTCCCCACCTCTTTCTGACTTCCAAACATTTTTATTAAATTTTTGCATTTCTATAACCACTTTTTTACCTTAAAACTTCTTTTTTATAATAATTACCTCCTTACATGTAAATCAGCTCCCTATTTTCACATTACAAAGCATTTCAGTTTAAACCTACAAACGTTTTCACATTTTTCTATACACTTTTGAGTAATTAAGGGATTATATGTAGGGATTAAAATGCCTGTTGTTGTTATTATTATTGTTGTTGTTGTTGTTTTGCATTTGTATCCTACCTTTCCCCCCAAGAATCACAAGATGGCATACTTAGTTCTATCCTCCTCATTTAATCTCCAAATTATGTACAGCAAATTGCTAGGGGGGAAATATGTGTACACTAATACAAAGTTTTCCAAGCCATTTCCCTGTAATATAATGCCTTTCTGTATGTTATTTTCACTAACAAGGCATACCTGTCCACACTTTACCCAAGTATATGCATATTTGTACACATCACTTTGTACAGCCGTGCAATATTCAGAAAAGCACGATTTCTGAAGAGTGGCTATGTTTTGGATGAAAATTCAGCAGCGAGAATATTGATAGCCCAGAAATGGAAGCAAGAAGAACTACCAACATTGGAAGAATGGAGAATGAAAATGATGGACTTTGCAGAACTGGATAGAATGACAGGAAGAATTAGGAATCGACGAGATCAGAGATTCACTGAAGAATGGGAATTTTTTTTAGAATATATGCATAACCTAAGTGAAAAACAAATAATGCTTGTAACGTTTAACGAAGCTTTGTAAAAATGAAAGATAAAATCTGGAGTGAAATTAGATTTAATTTACAAAGTAGATGAGAACTAAGAAATGTGTGGAAAAATGAGAAGGGAAGGAGTACCAGCCAAGTTGAGGGAAGTCAAAAAATGAGAGAATGGTTTTAAAAAATTGTATGAACTGTATTAATTTGTCTTATTTGTAAATTGAATAAAAATTATTATTTTTTTAAAAAAAAGAAAATTCAGCACCCTGAATTTTTTGCCTAATATGCACCTTTTGCGTGTAATCTTACCTAATGCAGATGCACAGCCAATTTCCCCCAATAAAATGCAATTTGCTGTGCCATTTTCACTAATATATGCATTTTTGCATACACTACTTGACTGGAGAAGTTGTATTACAAAATTCAGAGAAGTGCAAAATTCAAAGGATTCCTGTGTTTTGGTTCATGCATTGCTTAAGAAATTAATGCTTCTGAACGCCAGTTTCTGGAAACCACAGGAGGGGAGCATTGCTCTTGTACTCAGCTCTATTTATTCATTTTATTTTGTAACACTGATACACCGCTTGATTGTGATTTTTGTTGTTGTTGTTGTTGTTGTTGTTTAGTCGTTCAGTCGTGTCCGACTCTTCGTGACCCCATGGACCAGAGCACGCCAGGCACTTCTGTCTTCCACTGCCACCCACAGTTTGGTCAGATTCATGTTTGTAGCTTCGAGAACACTGTCTAACCATCTCGTCCTCTGTCGTCCCCTTCTCCTTGTGCCCTCCATCTTTCCCAACATCAAGGTCTTTTCCAGGGAGTCTTCTCTTCTCATGAGGTGGCCAAAGTATTGGAGCCTCAGCTTCACGATCTGTCCTTCCAGCGAGCACTCAGGGCTGATTTCCTTAAGAATGGATGTGTTTGATCTTCTTGCAGTCCATGGGACTCTCAAGAGTCTCCTCCAGCACCATAATTCAAAAGCATCAATTCTTCGGCGATCAGCCTTCTTTATGGTCCAGCTCTCACTTCCATACATCACTACTGGGAAAACCATAGCTTTTACTATACGGACCTTTGTTGGCAAGGTGATGTCTCTACTTTTTAGAATGCTATCTAGGTTTGCCATTGCTTTCCTCCCTAGAAGCAGGCGTCTCTTAATTTCGTGGCTGCTGTCACCATCTGCAGTGATCATGGAACCCAAGAAAGTAAAATCTCTCACTGCCTCCATTTCCTCCCCTTCTATTTGCCAGGAGGTGATGGGACCAGTGGCCATGATCTTCGTTTTTTTGATGTTGAGCTTCAGACCATATTTTGTGCTCTCCTCTTTCACCCTCAATAAAAGGTTTTTTAATTCCTCCTCACTTTCTGCCATCAAGGTTGTGTCATCTGCATATCTGAGGTTGTTGATATTTCTTCCAGCAATCTTAATTCCGGCTAGGGATTCATCCAGCCCAGCCTTTCGCATGATGAATTCTGCATATAAGTTAAATAAGCAGGGAGACAAAATACAGCCTTGTCGTACTCCTTTCCCAATTTTGAACCAATCACTTGTTCCATATCCAGTTCTAACTGTAGCTTCTTGTCCCACATAGAGATTTCTCAGGAGACAGATGAGGTGATCAGGCACTCCCATTTCTTTAAGAACTTGCCATAGTTTGCTGTGATCGACACAGTCAAAGGCTTTTGCATAGTCAATGAAGCAGAAGTAGATGTCTTTCTGGAACTCTCTAGCTTTCTCCATAATCCAGCGCATGTTTGCAATTTGGTCTCTGGTTCCCCTGCCTCTTCTAAATCCAGCTTGCACTTCTGGGAGTTCTCGGTCCACATACTGCTTGAGCCTTCCTTGAAGAATTTTAAGCATAACCTTGCTAGCGTGTGAAATGAGTGCAATTGTGCGGTAGTTGGAGCATTCTTTAGCACTGCCCTTCTTTGGGATTGGGATGTAGACTGACCTTCTCCAATCTTCTGGCCACTGCTGAGTTTTCCAAACTTGCTGGCATATTGAGTGTAGCACCTTAACAGCATCATCTTTTAAAATTTTAAATAGTTCAGCTGGAATACCATCACTTCCACTGGCCTTGTTATTTGCAATGCTTTCTAAGGCCCATTTGACTTCACTCTCCAGGATGTCTGGCTCAAGGTCAGCAACCACACTACCTGGGGTGTACGAGACATCCATATCTTTCTGGTATAATTCCTCTGTGTATTCTTGCCACCTCTTCTTGATGTCTTCTGCTTCTGTTAGGTCCTTACCTCTTTTGTCCTTTATTATGGTAATCTTTGAACGAAATGTTCCTTTCATATCTCCAATTTTCTTGAACAGATCTCTGGTTCTTCCCATTCTGTTGTTTTCCTCTATTTCTTTGCATTGCTCATTTAAGAAGGCCTTCTTGTCTCTCCTTGCTATTTTTTGGAATTCTGCATTCAATTTCCTGTATCTTTCTCTATCTCCCTCGCATTTTGCTTGCCTTCTCTCCTCCGCTATTTGTAAGGCCTCATTGGACAGCCACTTTGCTTTCTTGCATTTCCTTTTCATTGGGATGGTTTTCGTTGCTGCCTCCTGTATAATGTTTCGAGCCTCCATCCATAGTTCTTCAGGCACTCTGTCCAGCAAATCTAAATCCTTAAACCTGTTCCTCACTTCCACTGTGTATTCATAAGGGATTTGGTTTAGATTGTATCTTACCAGCCCAGTGGTTTTTCCTACTTTCTTCAGTTTAAGCTTGAATTTTGCTATAAGAAGCTGATGATCTGAGCCACAGTCAGCTCCAGGTCTTGTTTTTGCTGACTGTATAGAGCTTCTCCATCTTTGGCTGCAGAGAATATAATCAATCTGATTTCGATGCTGCCCATCTGGTGATGTCCATGTGTAGAGTCGTCTCTTGTGTTGTTGGAAAAGAGTGTTTGTGATGACCAGCTTGTTCTCTTGACAGAACTCTATTAGCCTTTGCCCTGCTTCGTTTTGAATTCCAAGACCAAATTTGCCAGTTGTTCCTTTTATCTCTTGATTCCCTACTTTAGCATTCCAATCCCCTATAATGAGAAGAACATCCTTCTTTGGTGTCACTTCTATAAGGTGTTGTAAGTCTCCATAGAATTGGTCAATTTCAGTTTCTTCAGCACCAGTAGTTGGTGCATAAACTTGGATTACTGTGATGTTAAAAGGTCTGCCTTGGATTCGTATCGAGATCATTCTATCATTTTTGAGATTGCATCCCAGTACAGCTTTTGCCACTCTTTTGTTGACTATGAGGGCCACTCCATTTCTTTTACGGGTTTCTTGCCCACAGTAGTAGATATGATAGTCATCCGAACTGAATTCGCCCATTCCCGTCCATTTTAGTTCACTGATGCCCAAGATGTCAATGTTTATTCTTGCCATCTCATTTTTGACCACATCCAACTTACCCAGGTTCATGGTTCTTACATTCCAGGTTCCTATGTGTCAGAGCTGGCTCCGGGTCCCAGCTCACCAAGGACCAACGCTAGCCGATCGTACAGTATCAAAGTCTTTATTGAAGAATAGTCTCCATTTACAAGTCTCAGCGTCCCAGCCCTACGTCTGGACTTTAGACCGGCGAAGCTCTGTCTGGATCTCCACCCCCTGTGCACCAGTTTAATACTCTAATCTTACTCCACCTCTTCCTTCTCTCTCTCTTCCTCTGGGTCTTACTACCCCCCGGGGTCTCATTCCTCCTGGACTCTTCCGACGCAGAGCTTGACCCCTCTGACTCCTCCCCCTCTCTTCGGCGGGCTTTAGGACCTGGCTCCCTACCCGGGCTGCCCACCTTGCCGCCCTCCTGTACATTTGAACTTGGCGCGCGCGCGCGTTTTACTTTCCGGATGACCGTTTCCTCGCTCCCTGACGAGGGTGTGGTCAGTCCTGCCTCACGTTCTCCCTCTGCCTGCGCGCTCCCTGATCCCGATGCCTTGGACTCCTCCCCCCTACTGCACTCTGGGGGGGACGCTGGCCCGGATTTCCAGCTGCTACTCTCTGAGTCCCCTCCGGCCCCTTCTTCTCGAGGTGTCCCCCCGGGCACTCCCCTTGCCCTGACCATGGGGGCCCCTTTCTGTGAATCCTCCGAGTCACTGGAGAGACTCAGAGACCTCGGACTACTGTCGTCGCTGACATTTCCTTCAGACTCCTCCCCCTCGCTCTCCGTTTCCTCCCTCTCCTGTGACTCTGCTCCTGAACCCCTGACATCCATCCCCCCCTCGAAGCCCCCCCTTCCCCCCTCCCCTTCCTCCGGCGGGGGTGCTGGGTGCTCCGTCGTTGTGGGGGTGAATGGTGGATACAGTTCGTCCCCCGTGGCGTGCATCCAGTTAGAGAAATCCGGCTCGTCCTCCATGTCTTCGCCGACCTCGTTCTCCTCTGCTTCCATCTCCGTGCCGCCATGCTCGAACCCAACGTCCTCCCCCATCACGTCCATGTCCCTCTCACCCTCGTTCCCCTCTGGGTCCGTTGCCTGCCAAGGGCCCCTCAGCCACCTCTCCTCTCCTCGATTGTCCCACCAAAAGGAGCGGTCTGAGGCAAACCCCGAGGGCGAGCCCTCCGGTGAACGTGTTTCTAATGCTGGTTCTTCGTCCGAGGTGAATCCCTGGAACGTGCTGGTAGAAAGCGTGGGTGTGAAAAGCCAGTCGTCGAAATACTCGGCTGGCATGGGCCTGTGTGGGAACAAGGCATGAAACTCCTCTTTGAGGAGAGGCTCGTCCAGGGCATAGTCCGGCACCCAACTGTTGGCGCTGGCCGGGGTACCTTCCCTTGCGAGAAAATATTCTACTCCCTCTTCCCCCCATCTCGAGTCCAAAATCTCTGTGACCTGGTTGATGGGTTCCCTTCTTGGCGACTCCCTCCTTGGGGGGATCTCCTTATACTGGTCTGGTGCCGTGCCCTGCGCCTGAAATCGGTGAGGTGCTTTGTAGGGCGTGAGCACCGACCTATGGAATACTGGGTGCATTCTGGATCCTTCCGGAAGTGTCAACCGGAAGGCCACCGGATTGATCTGTGCCTCAACTAGGTAAGGTCCTAGCTGCTTATGTCCGAGTTTCTTCTTAGCTAAGGATCTTGTCGGCACTGCGTGGGCCGCTAACCACACCCAGTCTCCCACCTGTATGTCTTCACCAACCCTCCTGTGCTTGTCAGCCTGCAGTTTGTATGCGTGCTTTGCCAGCTCTAACTGCCTCCTAAGTTGCTCGTGGACTTCCTGCAATTCCGCCGCCAAGACTTCCGCTGCCTGTGGCTCCCCCTCCCCCAGTCTCTCTAATCCCGGGAAGGTTCTGGGATGCCTCCCGTTGTTGGCGAAGAACGGCGTCACCCCTGTGGACACGTGCTTCGTGTTGTTGTAAGCGAACTCAGCGAGCGGCAGGTAGTCCACCCATGTCGTCGGCTGTTGATTTGCATAGCATCTCAGGTACTGCTGCATGACGGCGTTGACGCGTTCCGCTTGTCCGTTGGTCTGCGGGTGTCTCGCCGACGCTAGGTTGATCTTGACATTCAGGAAACCCATCAGCTTCTGCCAGAAGCTCGAAATGAACTGGCGCCCCCTGTCGGACAAAATAGACCGTGGCAGTCCATGCACTCTGAAGACGTGGTCTATGAACAGCTTGGCGGTCTGTTCTGCCGTGGCCACCTTCGCGCACGGAATGAAGTGGGCCATTTTAGTGAACATGTCCACCACCACTAGCACTGCCGTTTTACCCCTTGAGCTGGGTAAATCCGTGACAAAGTCCAGGGCCACCCTCTCCCACGGTTCGCTCGGAGTCTGCAGCGGTTCGAGCAGTCCCGCCGGAGGTTTGTGCACTGACTTGGCCCTTTGGCAGGTGTCGCACCTCGAGACGTACTCCGCGACTTCCCCCCGCATCTTGGGCCACCAAAAATCCCTGGCAACGAGGTCTGCCGTCTTCTCCTTGCCAAAGTGCCCGGCGGTGGGTGCGTCGTGTAACTGCTGCAGTACCTTCGCCCGGAGGTCGTCTCCCGGTACATAGAGAGCTCCTCTGCGGATGAGCAATCCGTCTCGTACTTGGAACTCGTCGTCCTTCACCGTGCCCTTGTGCACCTCCTCCATCTTGGCTTGTGCAAAGGGGTCCCCCTGCAGTGCTCGACGGACCGCCTCCAAGTCCACGGTTGCTGCAGCGCACGCCCACGCTTTCGGAGCGAAAATGTGCTTGGCCGCTGCTGGTGCCGCCTCTTCAAGGTATTGCGGCTTCCTGGACAGTGCATCCGCCATGATGTTGTTGTCGCCTGGGATGTATTCTATCCTGAAGTCGAAATCCGCGAAAAATTTCGCCCATCTGATGTGCCGCTGGTTTAGGAATCTTGCCGTGCGCCAGTACTCCAGGTTCTTATGATCCGTGCGAACCTGCACGGTGTGCTTGGCCCCGACGAGGAAGTGCCGCCACGCCTTGAATGCTGCATGAATGGCCAGCAACTCCCTGTCCCAGATGGTGTAGTTTTGCTCCGACTTGCTGAGCTTCCTAGAGTAGAAGGCACACGGTCTCCAGTCCCCATGCGGGTCCTCTTGCAACAGTACGGCGCCCACGGCTCTGTCTGAGGCGTCTGTTTCAACCCTCAGCGGTTTGCTGGGATTCACATGCAGTAGCTGCCCTTCGGACGAGAAGAGACGCTTAAGGTTCTGAAAGGACTGCTCCGCTTGCTCCGTCCAGATGAACTTCTTCTTCTTAGAGCTGAGCGTGTCCGTAATGGCCGCCGTCTGCATCGCGAACCCCTTGATGAACTTGCGGTAAAAGTTGGCGAACCCCACAAACCGCTGGACCTCCTTCCGATTGCGCGGGCTCTTCCAGTCCAACACTGCGCGAACCTTGGCGCTGTCCATGGCAAGCCCCTTGTCCGACAGCTTGTAGCCCCGGAAATCCACCTCCTTCCTGTCGAACTGGCACTTCTCCAGCTTGGCATACAGTCGATGCTCCTGCAGTCTCTGCAGAACTTCCTTGACGTCTCTCTCGTGGGTCTCCTCAGATTCTGAGAATATCAGGATGTTGTCCAAGAAGCAGACGCATGTCTTGTAGAGGAGACCCGCCAGGACGTGATGCATGAAAGCTTGAAAACAGTGGGCGCCATTTTGTAAACCGAAGGGCATAACTCTGTATTCATATGTGCCCAGGGGCGTGAACATGGCAGTCTTCCACTCGTCTCCTTCCCGTATGCGAATCAGGTTGTACGCCCCTCGCAGATCCAACTTTGTAAAAACGCGTCCTTTCCTCGCCGTCGCCAGCAGGTCATCTATCTTGGGCATGGGAAAGGCCGCGGGCTTGGTCTTTGAATTTAAGAGCCTGAAGTCTACCACAAGTCTTTTTTGGGGCGTGTCCCTTTTCTTCACAAAGAATACAGGACTGCCCCCCGCTGCCTTCGACTCCCGGATGAAACCGCGCTTCAAGTTGAGGTCTATGAACTCCTTGAGCTCCTGCAGCTCGTCCTCAGACATGGAATACAGTTTCCCGGCTGGCAGCGTCGCTCCTGGCAGGAGGTCAATCTTGCAGTCATAGGGCCTGTGGGGAGGCAGCTTGTCCGCTTCCTTCTCGCAGAAAACCTCCAAAAACGCTGCGTACTTGCGCGGCACTGCTTGCAGCGTGCCTAATTGTAGCTGCGGGTCGTCCCCTCCTTCTTCCGGACTAGGAAGGATGCAATGTTCCGCGCAATAGGAGGAGCCGAAGGTCAGTTGGCGCTGGTACCACGCCAATGCTGGGCTGTGCCTGTGCAGCCAACTCATGCCCAGGACTACAGGCGTGTCCGACAGGTGGGTGACGTTAAAGCTGATGACTTCTCGGTGATTTCCAATCCGCATCACCATTGGTTGCGTTTGTTGCACCACCTGCCCCCCTAACAAGTCTCTGCCATCCACCGTGACAACGTTCAGGGGCAGTGTGGCTGGTAGCAGTGGTATATTGTGCTGCTGAATGAATTCCAGTCCTATAAAGTCAGCGTTGCTGCCGGAGTCAATGGTGATCGGCACCTCCAGAGTGCGTCCATTGGGCAGTTGGAGAGACGCTGTAAGCTGCACCACTGGTTTGGGTGGGAGGGGGTCTGTGGGTTGCAAAAGTGCTGGGGATTGTTTCATTGACTTGTCTGGCTGGACCCCAGTGCCTCTTCCTCCAGCCAGACTCCGTCGTTTAACTGTTGCTGCGTTTTCAATTGAGCTGCTTCAGCGACTGTTGCCGAGGCTGCAGTGTGCTTGTGGAGCCTCTGGGGACACTCTTTCGCCATGTGTTGAGCACTGTCGCAGATGTAGCACTTCCTGTTCCCTCTAGGAGGCTTCGTTTTGGCTGCTCCCGGCGTTAGGGCTCTGTTAGCTGACTGAGCCCTGGCACCTCCTATCTCCATCGGCTCTTCTCCCCCTCCCTGCGAGGGTGTGGAGTGCGCACGCGCTGCTTCTCTGGGAAAGAAGGGAGGTGCTCTGGCTGGTGCCCTTCCCCAACGCCCTTCTTCTCTGTTCCAAGGACGTTCTTCCAGATGCACCCCGATCTCCAGAGCCCTCTGGACTACCTGCTGGGTGCTCCTTGGTCTCTCCCCTCTTCCAATCTCCGCTTTTACATCTGCATTCAACCCCTCCCAAAAGAGGTCTCTGACTGGCGCAGAATCTTTTTCCCACCCCAGGGCATGAACCAGTCCGAAAAATCGAGTATGGTACTGCCGCACGCTGGCTTTGCCTTGTTTAAGTCCATGTATGTCCCTCCTGGCAATATCGACGTCTACCTTTGATAAAAAGCATGAGTCCATTGCTTTAATAAAAGCCTTCGCATCTTGGAGCGCTGGATCATTGTCCCTCCATAGATTCCGCAGCCACGTTTTGGCTTCCCCATGCAAATGGGACAGGATAAACCCCACTCTCTCTCTCTCATCTCTAAAGTCTTTGTCAAGGAGATCCAGCGCAAACAGCAGGTCTGCTCTGAAGTTGGGGTACTGCTGCAAACTCCCGTCGAAATGCGATACAAGGCTGCCTCCCCTCCTCCCCAAGCCAATGCCTTCTGCCTTGGATCCCGTTTGCCCCTGTTTAGAAAGCACGTCCAACCTGGCCTGGAGATCCCGGCAGGAGGTAACCATTTCCTCCTCTCTCTTCCTGGATGCAATTACCTCCGTGCTGAGGTGCGTCACCGCTTCTTGCAGGGCTTTTATCTGCTCTTCCGTCGTCATCTTGCCTGAGTTTTGTGAGCTCTGTAAGCACCCCTCCTCTGTCCTCGCTGCGTCGACTCACGTGGCGAGGTTCTTGGTGCCAAAACTTTAAAATAGAGACAGAGCTTACTGTCAGAGCTGGCTCCGGGTCCCAGCTCACCAAGGACCAACGCTAGCCGATCGTACAGTATCAAAGTCTTTATTGAAGAATAGTCTCCATTTACAAGTCTCAGCGTCCCAGCCCTACGTCTGGACTTTAGACCGGCGAAGCTCTGTCTGGATCTCCACCCCCTGTGCACCAGTTTAATACTCTAATCTTACTCCACCTCTTCCTTCTCTCTCTCTTCCTCTGGGTCTTACTACCCCCCGGGGTCTCATTCCTCCTGGACTCTTCCGACGCAGAGCTTGACCCCTCTGACTCCTCCCCCTCTCTTCGGCGGGCTTTAGGACCTGGCTCCCTACCCGGGCTGCCCACCTTGCCGCCCTCCTGTACATTTGAACTTGGCGCGCGCGCACGTTTTACTTTCCGGATGACCGTTTCCTCGCTCCCTGACGAGGGTGTGGTCAGTCCTGCCTCACGTTCTCCCTCTGCCTGCGCGCTCCCTGATCCCGATGCCTTGGACTCCTCCCCCCTACTGCACTCTGGGGGGGACGCTGGCCCGGATTTCCAGCTGCTACTCTCTGAGTCCCCTCCTTCCCGAGGTGTCCCCCTGGGCACTCCCCTTGCCCTGACCATGGGGGCCCCTTTCTGTGAATCCTCCGAGTCACTGGAGAGACTCAGAGACCTCGGACTACTGTCGCCGCTGACATTTCCTTCCGACTCCTCCCCCTCGCTCTCCGTTTCTTCCCTCTCCTGTGACTCTGCTCCTGAACCCCTGACACTATGCAATATTTTTCTTTACAGCATTGGACTTTCCTTTCGCTCCCATGCATATCCGCAACTGAGCGTCCTTTCGGCTTTGGCCCAGCCGCTTCATCAGCTCTGGATCTACTTGTACTTGTCCTCCGCTCTTCCCCAGTAGCATGTTGGACGCCTTCCGACCTGAGGGGCTCATCTTCCAGCGTCATAACTTTTATATGCCTGTTGTCTTTGTCCATGGAGTTTTCTTGGCAGGGATACTGGAGTGGCTTGCCGATTCCTACTCCAGGTGGATCACGTTTGGTCAAAACTCTCCACTATGACCTGTTCATCTTGGGTGCCCTGCTCGGCATAGTTCATAGCTTCTGAGTTCTTCAAGCCCCTTCGCCACGGCAAGGCAGTGATCCATGAAGGGGAGATTTTTTGTGATTTTTAAAAAACGTCAAAGCTGTGTACGAAAAGATAAAATGAGAAAATCAAAGAAAAAATTACAACCGTGTTTTAAAACATACAAAAAATTAACATAGACCTCTGGATATAGGGTGGTATATAAATTCAATCAATTAATAAATATAATACTAAAACAGATTTAAATTCACCTTGACTTTCTAAGCATCTCTGTAAGCTTGTCTAAGTGGGACTATTTTTAGCAGGCACTGAAAAGTGCAGAGTGAAGGCACCTGCCTGCTATCAATAGGCAGTGAGTTCCAAAGTGTAGGTCAAAGGTAAAGGGACCCCTGACCATTAGGTCCAATCGTGACTGACTCTGGGGTTGTGGCGCTCATCTCGCTTTACTGGCCGAGGGAGCCGGCATACAGCTTCCGGGTCATGTGGCCAGCATGTCTAAGCCGCTTCTGGCGAACCAGAGCAGTGCATGGAAACGCCATTTACCTTCCTGCAGGAGTGGTACCTATTTATCTACTTGCACTTTGATGTGCTTTCGAACTGCTGGGTTGGCAGGAGCAGGGACCGAGCAACGGGAGCTCACCCCGTCACAGGGATTCGAACCGCTGACCTTCTGATCGGCAAGTCCTAGGCTCTGTGGTTTAACCCACAGCACCACCCGCGTCCCTTAAAGTGTAGGTGCCACCATGCAAAAATTTTGAGTTCCTGCTCATGTGAATGCCTGGGCATTATCTGGTTTTCAGCATCATGCTATACAGTGGTGCCTTGCAAGACGAAATTAATTCGTTCTGCGAGTTTTTTCATAGAGCGAGTTTTTTCGTATTGTGAAGCACCACGGCGGGGAGGGGTGGAGAGAAGCAGGGCAGCTGCCGCAGCCGGTCCTTGGACTCACTCGTGCCTTGTGGCCACCGTGTGACGCGACTGCTGGAGGGCGGCGGGGCTCAGGAGCGCGACTCCGGCTGCAGCGCTGGCTGCTGGCGGCAACGGCTCTCTCAGAGGAGCGCGCGAGGGCGGTGGGCAGCGGCGCCAGGCAGCCGGAAGGTCGGAAGGTTGGCCGGAAGGTGGGAGGGAGCCGGAGGAGCCGTCAGCAGGAAGGTGGGAGGGAGCCGGAAGAGCGGGGAAGTGAGCGTGCGTGCGTGCAGTGACAGGAGAGGCAGGGCTGTTTCGTCTAGCAAAGCAAGCCCTTTGGAAAATCCGTCTTGCAAAGCACCTCAGAAAATGAAAAACCCTTTCGTCTAGCGGGTTTTTCGACTTCCGAGGCATTCGTCTTGCGGGGTACCACTGTATCACCAGCTCCTCACAGCTGAATCATCACCTTGTCTTGGTGAGTGGGCTTGCATGTTCCTATGACCCTTGTGAGCGAAGCCGTCGGGAATCTCGTACTCCCAGCAGGGTCACCCAAGGTGGTAAGGTCAAAGGGAAGGAGCTAGACAAAGAATGATCCAAGAAGTCCTCAATGGCAGAAGAGGATGATGATAACAAGCGGTACAGTGGTACCTTGGGTCATATACGCTTCAGGTTACAGATGCTTCAGGTTACAGACCTCGCTAACTCAGAAATATTACCTCGAGTTAAGAACTTTGCTTCAGGAAGAGAACAGAAATCGTGCTCCGGCGGCGCGGCAGCAGCGGGAGGCCCCATTAGCTAAAGTGGTGCTTCAGGTTAAGAACAGTTTCAGGTTAAGAACGGACCTCCGGAACGAATTAAGTACTTAACCCGAGGTACCACTGTATATTGCAACGGCTGTGAAGGCGGATGAAGACTGCAGCAGAAAAGAATCTACCGGTTCGTCATGACTATTCATGCCATTGGAACAGAGCCTTACTGCAAAGATTGGGTGTTGGTCAGCGCACACTGATCTACACACATAAAACAAATTCACGCACAGGTGTCTTCCAAAAACCCATCCCAAACCCCCAAAGTCCCATGGCGATCGGCAAATGGTAATGGGGGCAGGATTGTGGAATCTGGAAGCCCCTAGTCATGAACGAGCACATGGGCGGTGGATACAGAGTTAGTTAAGATCCGTGTATCTGTTCTTGTACATAGTAACTTGAAGTCAGCTGTAAATAATAAACACACTTATAAGTAACAAGTTACTGGTTCCTGCTTCGTCCATCCTGCGTGCAACTGATTGCTTTCGTGAACTCTGTGTATGCTCTGCTAAGGTTTGGCTAAGGTCCTGCAACTGGTCAATGTTGCAAAACACCAACAGATTCAGTCGTTCTGACTCAAGGAACGAGGCAGTTGAGCAGCTCGGCAGCTGTATCCACGACTGAGCAGCCCTTTTTAGGATCCACTCTGCTCACCCCAAAAATAGGGAGGGGCTGTTTATGGAAGACAATCTTACTCAGCTACGAGTGATCGCCAAAGAAGAAGAAGATATCACCAGCTAAACACTGCAATATAGCGATCTATCACAAGGTCTGAAATAAGGATGGAGCGATGTAGAGGCCATGGCTTCCTTCTCGATTTTTCCTGCATCATGATTTTTGCTGGCTCCTGTTCTTGGGATTTGCTGCCTCCTGCAGGAGCCGGGGGAAAGCTGAGGCAGCAGAGTTAAGAGGAGCTGCAGGAATCGAGAGAAACATCGGCTGACTTCACGGTTTTTCCCGCATTGTGATTTTGGCATGGCAAACACATCATGAATCACGATACACTGCCAGGTCAAAAATTGTGTTACTGTTAGAAAACAATACAAAACTACTGTCGAAAATGTGTAGATTGTTCTTGGAATGGTATACAAAAGATGAACAGGTTAAATCCGTAATGATACACTGGGCAAGGGATCTGGGGCATAATATTCGGCTTTCAGATTGGGAAAGGTTATGGAAAAAAGACCTGAAATTCTCGGCATGTTGCACACTGAAATAAAATTATATGAAAATGATGTACTGGTGGTATTTGACTCCTAATAAGTTAGCAAAAATGTCTAAGACAAGTATAAATACCTGCTGCAAATGTAAAGAAAAAGAAGGTAACTTTTATCATATGTGGTGGTCGTGTAACGTAATAAAGGTTTGTGGGAAATGTTGTGCATACAGTGAATAGAAAAAAAATGTTTAAAATAACTTTTGTAAAAACACCAGATGCTTTCTTACTAGGAATTGGAGGTACCGACATCCCATAGGAGCAGAAAAGACTTTTTATGTATGCAGCAACAGCCACACAGATGTTACTAGCCCAAAGAAAGAGTCCTTACCAGAGAGGAACGGCAAACTAAGCTGTTGGACTACGCCAAAATGGCAAAACTGATCAGAAAGCTCAGGAACCAAGAAGACAAAAACTTTAAGAAAGAATGGGAAATTTTATAATTTATTTAGGAGACCAATGTAAGCAGATGAAAACATTAGCAGGGTTCTAATAACGCTTGTGTGGGACGTGGGTGGCGCTGTGGGTAAAATCTCAGTGCCTAGGACTTGCCGATCGTATGGTCGGCGGTTCGAATCCCCGCGGCGGGGTGAGCTCCCATCTTTCGGTCCCAGCTCCTGCCCACCTAGCAGTTTGAAAGCACCCCTAAGTGCAAGTAGATAAATAGGTACCACTTTATAGTGGAAAGGTAAACGGCGTTTCCATGTGCTGCGCTGGTGCTGGCTCGCCAGAACACCTTTGTCATGCTGGCCACGTGACCTGGAAGTGTCTTTGGACAGCGCTGGCTCCTGGCCTCTTAAGTGAGATGAGCTCACAACCCTAGAGTCGGACATGACTGGCCCGTACGGGCAGGGGTACCTTTACCTTTACTTTAATAACGCTTGTAATGTAACAAACACTGTGGACAATTTGGACAGATACAAAATGCAGATTATGAAATAATGTGCGGTTGAAAATGTTGACAATAGGACAAAATGGAGGGGATGGGGCGAAGTCTGGAGATTCAAAGAAATCTCTATATATGGATATGTATTTCATATTGTTACAACTTTACAATTGTAAAATCAAATTAAAATGATTATATATATATATATATATATATACACACACACGCACATATATATTTAACTGACATCACTATATGTGTTTCATACCAGTTTTGGATGATATATCGATATCGCCCAGCCCTAATGAGGAGTAAGACAATCTTGTAGGCAAACTGGTCCCCAGTTGATTCCACTGGCTTGATCCAATGTTCCTCACTCCGCGAGAAACCTAACACTTTCAGTGGCAATCTACGTAGCTGGGCCAAACATCAAGGGAGGGAGCTGCCTTCCCCAGGAGAGACTTTCTGCTATTTTGCTACTGTTTTCCCCACCCCCGAACCACCCCCCAAGGAAAAGCTGTTATCTCCAGGTAAGGCTCTCTGTGTGTACATCACGGTGCTAATGAGCCAAATGCAACCATCAAAACAAAAGGAGATCTTCCAGCCCCCGAAGGAGTGCAGCGCAAACAGCCTCAGCTGGATTATCTCGACTCGGCTAACAAGGCTCAAAAATATTCCTCTTCAACTTGTCTTGCTGAGCTGGACATTCTTGCAAGTCAAGGAGAAAAGTGCAGTTTTTGTGTGTGTGGCTCCTTTTTGGCCATGGCCCACCCATGAGACAAAATGAGGCATTTGCTCCTTACCCATACTTTTAATGTTTAATTTTTTTAAATGTTTCTCTGTTGCATATATAGGTATATCGCTATTCATTTTTGAAAAATTCAGCGCAGTTTGTAACAATTGTACAAACAAAAAAAACCCCCCACGCAATCAAACAATGCTAAATGTTGAAATCAGAATTCAACTCACCATTGTGGGAAGGTGTGTTTTTAATCACCTGCATAAGCCTGACGGAATAGAAAGGTTTTCAGTAGGTATTTTAAACCTTAGTTTGGCTAAGGATCTGAATATGTGAAATTATAAAACAATATGTTTAAAGTTAAGATGAAAAGCGATAAAGATGTTAAGAGGATTGAGTAAATTTTATGAGATATTATTTTGGAAAACCGTTACAATGATACATAATGAAATTCAGTCAAGGGCATTTGAGGAAGTCATTTAACTATGGTATTAATATTGGATCAAATTCAGTTATGATCTGTGTTTGTTTGTTTGCCTAAAAATGTGGAAAACTAATAAAAAAAAATTGTGGAAAAAATAAAAAATAAAATAAAAGCTGAAACAAAAAGCGCCGGCAGAATCTTTCTTGGCAGAGTATTCCACGATGTTGGATGGAGGACTCTAAATGTTCCATTTCTTGTTGAATGAGCCTTGCAAACTCGGGCTATGTCCAGCAACGCTCTGGCAGATCCTCCTTTTAAGCTGTGTGGTGCAGTGTTCAGAGTGTCATACTAAGACCAGAGAGACCCGGGTTCCAATTCCCACTTGGCCATGAAGCTCATAGGGTGAGCTTGGGCCTGTCACTGCTTCTCAGCCAAACCTACCTCACAGGGTTGTTGTAGGGATTAATTGATACGCACATACGCCACCATGAGCTCCTTGGTGAAATATAAATGCAGCAACTAAATAAATAGGTTGTTTTTGCATGTTTCGTTCGCCCCGGAAAAAATAGTGGCGGCAGCATGGACCCCATCCTGGGCTACCTCTTCCCGAATGCCTCGCTCTGAAGAAGGACCCCGTTTCCGTTCTCAGAGTGATGCGGAGAGGAGGAAGAGACAGAGAGAAGGCACCTCTGTTGCATTAGAAGCATTTAAACATTAAAAGTCACTGCAGATGGTGACAGCAGCCACGAAATTAAGAGACGCCTGCTTCTTGGGAGGAAAGCAATGACAAACCTAGACAGCATCTTAAAAAGCAGAGACATCACCTTGCCAACAAAGGTCTGTATAGTTAAAGCTATGGTTTTCCCAGTAGTGATGTATGGAAGTGAGAGCTGGACCATAAAGAAGGCTGATCGCCGAAGATTGGATGCTTTTGAATTGTGGTGCTGGAGTCCCATGGACTGCAAGAAGATCAAACCTCTCCTTTCTGAAGGAAATCAGCCCTGAGTGCTCACTGGAAGGACAGATCCTGAAGCTGAGGCTCCAGTACTTTGGCCACCTCATGAGAAGAGAAGACTCCCTGGAAAAGACCCTGATGTTGGGAAAGATGGAGGGCACAAGGAGAAGGGGACGACAGAGGACGAGATGGTTAGACAGTGTTCTCGAAGCTACAAACATGAATCTGACCAAACTGCGGGTGGCAGTGGAAGACAGGAGTGCCTGGCGTGCTCTGGTCCAGAGGGACACGAAGAGTAGGACACGACTGAACGACTAAACAACAACAACAACAAACATTAAAAGTAATGGAAGGGGAGAGGAGAGGAGAGGAGAGGAGAAGGGTCACCTCACTGCAGAGGACTCCATGTCTTGCATTGGGCACAAGTCAGAAAGGAGTGACAAACCTTTGCCTGTCTTGGAATATGAATTGTTGTAGAATTGTAGAGTTGGAACAGACCCAAAGGTCATATAGTCCAACCCCTGGCTTCACCTTCTCCAGTTGCCTCTATCCTCCCCGTTCAGGGTCACTTCGTCCAACCATCACCACCTCCCTGACACACTTCCTCTTCCTCTTCCTTATTGTTGTTTTGCTTTCCCACAGAATTTGGGTAAAATCCAGATTTTGTATTTCAACAGATCCACTTGAATGTGCGTGATTTTACATGGAGTCCCACCAGATGTCAAAGAGAAAAATAAGTACCAGACTTTTAGAAGGCATCTGAAGGCAGCCCTGTTTAGGGAAGCTTTTAGAATCATAGAATCATAGAGTTGGAAGAGACCACAAGGGCCATCGAGTCCAACCCCCTGCCAAGCAGGAAACACCACCAGAGCACTCCTGACATATGGTTGTCAAGCCTCTGCTTAAAGACCTCCAAAGAAGGAGACTCCACCACACTCCTTGGCAGCAAATTCCACTGTCAAACAGCTCTTACTGTCAGGAAGTTCTTCTTTCTTGTAGTTTGGATCCATTGCTCCGTGTCCACTTCTCTGGAGCAGCAGAAAACAACCTTTCTCCCTCCTCTATGTGACATCCTTTTATATATTTGAACATGGCTATCATATCACCCCTTAACCTCCTCTTCTCCAGGCTAAACATGCCCAGCTCCCTTAGCCGTTCCTCATAAGGCATCGTTTCCAGGCCTTTGACCATTTTGGTTGCCCTCTTCTGGACACATTCCAGTTTGTCAATGTCCTTCTTGAACTGTGGTGCCCAGAACTGGACACAGTACTTTTAATGTTTAATAGGTTATTGTATTTTAATATTCTGTAGGAAGCCACCCAGAATGGCTGGGGAAACCCAGCCAGATGGGCGGGGTATAAATAATAAAAATTATTATTATTATTATTATTATTATTATTATTATTATTAGAACAACCACCCAATTAAAATTACACTGCACAGTGAAAATCACTGACCTGGATTTTGCGAGCACCACTGAAAAAACGGATGCAATTCACAGACCTTCATGAATTTCCGTGATTTTTTACATGCACATGACAACGATGCCTCCATCAAGCCATGCAACATGTCTGCAGACACAGTGGTGACCTATGATTTGAAGGTGACTTTCAATAGATCCCTTGCAAAGGTTAAGGGGATCCAGAAGGATGTGCCTTGGATCCAGCCCAGCTGGTACCAAACGTCCTGCTCTGCTTTCCTTTGGACCCCATAAGTGAGGTCGAGGGGGAGGGTCTTGTCATCTGGACGGCCCAGGACCTCCATGCACACTGTCAGGACTGCATGCAGGAGCCATGCCCTGTGACCAATAGGACTTTGCAGGACTGGGGCCTTCCTAAGTTTGTTCTGGAGAGGCAAGGTGCAGCCGCACAGGTGAGACCACTTGGTAACTCACAGCACCTGGTGGCAAGAGCCGGGAAGGGATATAAGGTCAGCATATCCCTTCGGCTCTTTGCCACAGCAACATGTTCCCTGCCTTGTTGCGTTTGGCTTCTTGCTTCCTGATCCTCGGACCTCGACTTTGTGACTCCTCACTTCCCGACCCTCAGACCCTTGACTTCATGACCCCTTGCTTCCTGCTTCCTGACCCTCGGACCCCTGGCTTCTGGACTCTTGTTCCTGCTCCCACCCTGCCATCTTGCCCCCGGTCCCGACGTCCTCAGCCGGGACTTTGATCGCCCATAGACCGGACTGTGACACACACGGCCCGACTTGCACCCTGGGAAGGTCACATTGGTGCTGATAACACAGCAGTTTGACTTCACCCCCAGAGGCACACTCCATTGTGTCTCGAGACAAGCGGATGCCAGCAACAACTGCTCAAATGCACTGGATGCATAATTTTATGGTTCCGTCAATGGAGGCAGATGCAGCCTGTGATTAGATGTGGTACAGAGGGGGAAATCTGAAGCAGCGCAGATGCAATAGGAAGAGGATTTGTTTTGCAGGATCTGGTGTGGGGTTGGCCTGGATGGCCTCTAAGGTGCCCTCTGATGCTAGATTCCATTTCCTTTCTAGAAGGATGTGGGGGAAAACTGCGGCTGAGTGTCTAGCTGACATGAAAGAACCACTGCTTTTTCAGCCGACGCCTGAGGTAGGAACACAGGTTCCTGATGGAGAGAGGGGAACAAGTTTGAGATGCCTCTGTTTTCTCTGTCCTGGTCCACACATTGGCTCTTTGGCGTGGAATAAAAAGCAGGCACCCACCCAACCATCTCACTGGAGCATCCAGGGTGGTCAGGCTGCCTCAAGTCATTAGAAAACAGCATTGTGTCTCAGGCCACCCAGTCTTCTCTGACCTCGACAAAGGCTGCAGCCTTTTCCATTACCTCTCCTGCTGTCTCCCAAATCTGCCAGCGTTCAAAAACAGTGGAGGTGGGGGGGGAGGATTTGCATTGCACCCCAAAAAATCTCCTCACCAGCCATTATGTTGAATATTCATCCAATATTCTCTGAATATTCAGAAGCACTCTAAATATTCACTGAAGATTTGATAGCTATATTTGGCACCCAGCAATTTTTTCCCGTTCTGCATGGGATGTTTGGCATGTTGAGAGGGAACACGTCTTGACAGCGACAGAATTTAAGACCTGACAATTCTTGACTAGCGAAATCCATGGTTGTTCTGGCTGAGAAGGTGCACAGGGACAGAGGTTGGGTTGATGGCCGCTAGGAGGCCACCATGATCTTACGAAGAACTATGTTGGATCAGGCCAATGGTCCCTCTAGTGCCAGAGAAGTATCAATGTCTATCAGCCACAATGGCTATGTAGAACCTCCAGAACCAGAGGCATGCTACCTCAGAATTGTAGGTGCAAAGGCTGGGGGAGAGCTCTTCTTTTCACACCCTGCTCAAGGATTTCTGATGGGCCACTTTGGGACACAGGAGCCAGGATTATTTAAATGGACCTTTGGGCTAGGATAGCAGGGATCTTCCTTGTATGTTCTATTTCCCCTTAGGTGGATTTGTAGCTGGTTGACTGACGGAACCCAAGGAATACTCATTAATCATTCCTCGTCATCCTGGAAAAAAGTGGGGTGCCACAGGGTTCTGTCCTGGGCCTGTTGCTGTTCAACATCTCTATAAATGACTTGGATGAAGGAATGGAGGGGTGCTCATCCAATTTGCAGATGACATCAAACTGGGAGGGGTAGCTAGTGCTGCAGAAGACAGAACTGGGATTCAAGATGACCTGAACAGATTGGAGAACTGGGCCCAAACAAAATGAATTTCAACAGAGGCAAATGTCAGGTTCTGCGCTTAGGCAGGAAGAACAAGATGCACAAATATATGATGTGGGGCACCAGGCTTGCCAGTAGTACTGTATTTTTTGCTCTATAAGACTCGCTTATAAGACTCAGATCTGGACGTGTTGCTCCTCAGGAGGTCTTGGCTTCTGTGAGTCCCTCATATACCGTATTTTTTGCTCTATAAGACTCGCTTTTTCCCTCCTAAAAAGTAAGGGGAAATGTGTGTGCGTCTTATGGAGCGAATGCAGGCTGCGCAGCTATCCCAGAAGGCAGAACAGCAAGAGGGATTGCTGCTTTCACTGCGCAGCGATCCCTCTTGCTGTTCTGGCTTCTGAGATTCAGAATATTTCTTTTCTTGTTTTCCTCCTCCAAAAACTAGGTGCGTCTTGTGGTCTGGTGCGTCTTATAGAGTGAAAAATACGGTACATGTGAAAAGGATATAGGAATCTTAGAAGACCACAAGATTAACATGAATCAACAATGTGATGCAGCAACAAAAATGGGATGCAGGTGGAGCTGTGGTCTAAACCACTGAGCCTCTTGGGCTTGTAGATCAGAAGGTCGGCGGTTTGAATCCCCACGACGGGTTGAGCTCCCGTTGCTCTGTCCCAGCTCCTGCCAACCTAGCAGTTCGAAAGCATGCCAAAATAAGTGCAAGTAGATAAATAGGTATCATGCGACAGGAAGGTAAGCGGCATTTCCGTGCGCTCTGGTTTCCATCACGGTCTTCCGTTGCACCAGAAGCAGTATAGTCATGCTGGCTAGCTCCCTCGGCCTGAAAGCAAGATGAGCGCCACTACCCCTTAATCACATTTGACTGGACTTAACCATCCAGGGGTCCTTTACCTTTTTTTTTTACCCTTTGCAGCAACAAAAAAAAATGTTACTCTAGACTGCATCACCAGAATATAGTCTCCAGATCACGGGAAGTAATAGTTCCACTATATTCTGCCTTGTAATACTCTATTCTACACCTGGAATACTGTTTTCAGTTCTGGCCATTACAATTTAAGAAGGATGTTGACAAGCTGAAAGGTGTGCAGAGAAGCGAGACCAAAGATGATCAAGGGTCTGGAAATCAAGTCTGATGAGAAACAGTGAGGGAACTGGGTATGTTTAGCCTGGAGAAGAGGGGACTGAGAGGAGATATGATAGCTATTTTCAAAAATCTAAAGGTCTGTTACAGGAAGGATGAAGCAAGCAAGCTTGTTTTCTCCTGCTCCAGGGGCTAGGACCCAAATCAGTGGATTCAAGTTACAAGGAAGGAGATTGCAAATAAACATCAGGAAGAACTTTCTGACAGCAGGAACTGTTTCACAGTGGAATGGATTCCTTCAGCAGGTGGTGCACTCTCCTTCCTTGGAGGTTTTTAAGCAGAGGTTGGATGGCTATCTGTCATGGATGCTTTAGTTGAGATTCCTGCCTTTCAGGGGGTTGGACCCCACAGCCGATTGCATGTGGCTATCTCCTTTGGCTCAGTTTCCTTCCAATCCCCCTCCAGCCTTAGGGATGAGGCGGGCCAAAGTCGAAACAGGTAAATAAAGTGGGGAGGTGGGCTGAGTTGGGGGGGAACAGGAGCACGGCATCTGGCTGCCTCTGGAAGGGAGCGCCTGACATTTCCAGCAAATGGGACGTGTCAGGTGCTCTCCCCGCCCGCTCCTCGTCGCTCGTTAAAAGCCAGACGAGCCGTGGCAGTAATTGCTTTAATTTATTTGCTTACAGCCCGGGCCATGTGGCACTCTGCGCCTTTATGGAGAACATATGGAGGACATTTATCACCATTTGGTGCAATGGGGCAGGCGAGGGAGAGACACCAGGCGGGGAGGGTGTGGAGGAGAGGAGCTAAAGACTTTTATTAACTCATCTGTAATGTTAAACTTTTCCAATCAAGCCCCCGCCGTGGCTTGAATGCAGCCCGTGGGGCCGTAAAGTGGGCAGGAGTAAATCTGCCGGCTCTACCGTTTGGGAATGGAACCGTCTCCCCAAATTAGGGTTGGTCCAGCACCTTGTGGAGTTCAAACTGCCACCTGCACCGAAAAAGGGGGTAGACACTTGGTAGATTGTCTCCCATGTCCATCGTGTCAAACGGATTCTCTGTGATGGTGGGGGACCCAGGGAGACCACCCTGGTTTGGAAGGAAGGGGAGAGAGGGGTCTACAGAGCTGTCCCATGGAAGATGGAGAAAGCTTGCTTCCTGCTGTTCTGGGGGTGGAACCCCAACCAACAGATTCAAATAGCAAGATTCCGACTAAACATTAGGAAGAGCTTTTCCACGGTTAAGAGCCATTCGATGGTGGAATGGAAGAACTCAGAAGGTGGTGGACATGTGAGAAAATGAAACAATTTTGGGATATGATTTATAACGAGCTGCAAAAGTTATTTAAATATACCTTCCCAAAAAAAACGGAAGCCTTTTTGCTAGGCTTGATAGGTGAAGAAATAGGAAAAGTGGACCAGAGATTATTCATGCATGCCACAAGTGCCGCTAGAAGCTTGGTAGCCCAAAAATGGAAGTCACAGGAATTACCAACATTGGTGGAGTGGCAGACAAAAATGGTAGGATATGCGGAATTAGCAAAACTGACTTCGTAACCAATTCGTAACCAAGGATTCGTAACCAAGAGGAAACAAAGTTCAGAAGAGAGTGGAGTAAATTTGTGGAGTATATAAGTAATAACTGTAGAAGTCTAAAGGCTGTAGCAGGATTAAAATAAATCTTATGATGTGGATACGATGTGGAAAGAAAAGTGGAAAATGAAAACCTGTTGGAGGGAGGGAGGGAAGTCCGTGCTCGGCAGAGTGATGAAAAAAAGAAGTGGGTATAAGATTATGGAACTTTACTGTATTTGTTTGATTTATGTTAAAGAAAACCCAATAAAAATGCATTAAAAAAAATAGAAGGTGATGGGCTGTCCCTCACTGGAGGTCTTTAAGCAGAGGTTAGACGACAGGGGTTCTTTAGCTGGGATTGATGGAGTAGAGAGATCCCTATAGAATCATAGAGCATGTGCTTCTTTGATCCTCCGGTTGGCAGTGTGTGATTTGAAAGAACCCTGAACTTTGGACGACCCACTGAACCCTGGATTGGGGCAGGTTAAAGAAAGGACTTCTCCACCCAGCGTGAAGTTAAACTGTGGGGTCCGCTCCCCAAAGTGGCAACCATGCCCACCAGCTGTGTACTACCTGCCCCCTGGTGGTAAAGGTGGGTACCCTAGTCCCGTTCTGCTGTTCCAAGCGGAAGGGTCTTATTATCCCACCAGCAGAGCAGGTTCAGTCCCCGTATGAGACAGCTACATATTCTTGCATTGCAGGGCTTTGGACCAGATGATGCTCAGGTCAAGGTGGGAAAAGTGGGATCTGAATTAAAAGTTCCTTCTTCATCC
Source organism: Podarcis tiliguerta (assembly GCF_965153285.1). Taxonomy (NCBI): domain Eukaryota; kingdom Metazoa; phylum Chordata; class Lepidosauria; order Squamata; family Lacertidae; genus Podarcis; species Podarcis tiliguerta. Next base: position 3,684,182 of record NC_139542.1, read on the forward strand.
TACCTCATCTTCAGATGAAGGGAGGTGGATAAATCTAATAAATAAATAGACTTTATGTAGGCAGGGTTTCCCTCCCCGCTGTTGAGGAATTATAGAATTGTGGAATTCTAGAGTTGGAAGGCAGTTCCGAGGAATCTCAGCTAAAGAATTCCTAATGGATGACCATCAAACTGCATCAAAACCTCCAATGAAGGAGAGTCCAGAAGATTCTCCATTCCTGTTACCATCATAAAGTTCTTCCTAATGTTTAGTCTGGTCAATAGAAGGGGACGAAATGGAGGCAGTGAGAGATTTTACTTTCTTGGGCTCCATGATCCCTGCAGATGGTGACAGCAGCCACGAAATTAAAAGATGCCTGCTTCTTGGGAGAAAAGCAATGACAAACCTAGACAGCATCTTAAAAAGCAGAGACATCACCTTGCCAACAAAGGTCCGTATAGTTAAAGCTATGGTTTCCCCACTAGTGATGTATGGAAGTGAGAGCTGGACCATAAAGAAAGCTGAACGTCAAAGAATGGATGCTTTTGAAATATGGTGCTGGAGGAGCTACCAGCATGAGTTTGACCAAACTGCGGGAGGCAGTGGAAGACAGGAGTGCCTGGTGTGCTCTGGTCCATGGGGTCACAAAGAGTCGGACACGATTAAACAACTAAACAACAGCAACAAATGTTTAGTCAAATTCTCCTTTCTTGCCAATATCCTTCTTAAATTGTGGCGCCCAGATGTGAACACAGCATTCCAGATGTGATCTGACCAAGGCAGAATGGAGTAGGACCGGGGATTTTCCCCCCAGCTGGAACTCACCAGAACTCAGTTCTGGCACCACTCAGGTGGGCATCCTGGTCATTATAAGAGAACAAGGGAGGTGCTCAAAAGTGAGTTCCGGCACCTCTTTTTCTAGAAAAATAGCACTATTAATCCCCTTTATTGGGACACGAGATTTCTGTTGATGCAGCCTAGAATAGCATTCAGCTGTTTTTGCTGTGGCATTAAAGCACTCTATTCTTTGAAGAGGCCCGTATAGTTAAAGCTATTGTTTTCCCAGTAGTGATGTATGGAAGTGAGAGGTGGACCATAAAGAAGGCTGATCGCCGAAGAATTGCTGCTTTTGAATTCTGGTGCTGGAGGAGACTCTTGAGAGTCCCATGGACTGCAAGAAGATCCAACACATCCATTCTTAAGGAAATTAGCCCAGAGTGCTCACTGGAAGGACAGATCGTGAAGCTGAGGCTCCAAGACTTTGGCCACCTCATGAGAAGAGAAGACTCGCTGAGCTAATTCCGGTGCTGTCTGTTTCCCACAGACACTCCCAACATCACATGACTTTTCCAAGCAATCAGCTTGCAGCATCATTGCTTCAATATCGTAACAGAAAAGACCCTGATGTTGGGAAAGATGGAGGGCCCAAGGAGAAGGGGACGACAGAGGACGAGATGGTTGGATAGTGTTCTTGAAGCTACCAGCATGAGTTTGACCAAACTGCGGGAGGCAGTGGAAGACAGGAGTGCCTGGCGTGCTCTGGTCCATGGGGTCACGAAGAGTCGGACACGTATAAACGACTACACAACAACAACAACAACAACAACATAAGAGAACAAGGGAGGCGCTCAAAGAACATCATCATAAGAGAACAAGGGAGGCGCTCAAAGGTGAATTCCAGCACCTCTTTTTCTAGAAAAATAGCACTATTGATCCTGCTTTTGCTTTGGCATTAAAGCACACTATTCTTTGAAACCCCCCCCCCCCATCTGAAGTGATGCAGATCAGATACAGGTTGCCCACGGGAGTGTGAACAGGCCACAATTCATTTCAGGAAGGTGGTTGTGTGAACTCTGCTTTCTCTCTCTCCAGCCTTCCTGGCTTGGCTCCTGCTACCCGCCCCGCCAGCACAAGCCATCAAACCCTATAACATTATCTTTCCAACATCTGCTGTAAAAGATTAATAAATCAAAGCTGGAGACAGTTGACAACTTGGAGATTGCAACTCGCCCCCCTCCCAGCCCCAGTCTTTTTATTCCTCCTCCCTGTCCCACCTCGTCCCCGGTGCGGAGATGCAAGCTGGCATTTCTCTCCACCCCCCACCCCCCAGTTCTTCTCCTCCTCCTCCTCCATCAAGACCCCCTCCCCAGTGCCCCTCCTGCCCCCTGCCCCCCTTGCTAATTAAGAGATTGCAACTTTTAAATGATTAAAAAGTCAGAGCTAATTCGGGGCTTGCGTGCTCATCACTTATTCAGGGGAACGAGCCGGCTTGCGCAGACGGAGCCTGCGCCTGAGATAAATTAATTTACTCCAATTAGCAGAGACTGTCAAGCTGCATCATTGTCTCCCTGGCAAACCTGCTTCACACAATCCGGAAAAAGGGAAAAAGAAAAAGGGAGGAATCTGTCAGGCTCAGGGAAGTGCTGGACTAGGACCCAGGCAACCGGGGTTCGAATTCTCACCCAGCCATAAAGCTCACTGCCTCTCAGCCTAAGCTACCTTAAAGATAAAGGGAACCCTGACCAGTCGTGACCGACTCTGGGGTTGCGGTGCTCATCTCGCTTTATTGGCCGAGGGAGCTGGCGTACAGCTTCTGGGTCATGTGGCCAGCAGGACTAAGCAGCTTCTGGCGAACCAGAGCAGTGCATGGAAACACCGTTTACCTTCCTGCCAGAGCAGTACCTATTTATCTACTTGCACTTTGAGGTGCTTTCGAACTGCTAGGTTGGCAGGAGCAAGGACCGAGCAATGGGAGCTCACCCCATCATGGGGATTCGAACCGCCTACCTTCTGATCAGCAAATTCTAGGCTAATATCATGCCCCAAATCCCCCACTGAGTGTATCATGTCCAGCCCTCTTTCCAAGCCACCCAGGTTGATGATCACTGCTGCCTATTGTCTGCCAAATGCATATTGTCTGCAATGTGCAAGCCACTATTTTATTTTGCTGCATAGCATCAAAATATATTTTGCTGCATTCTCAAGTCTCCGCTCACTGAGAGGTTTGGGCGTGGGGTTTCCAGGGCAGACCTTGGATTGGCTTCTGTGGAATGACGTCCCTGACCCTGGGGGATCTTGTGACAGATGGTTAGGAACATAGGAAGCTGTCCATATAGCTCAGTGCTGCTTACACTGGCTGGCAGCGACTTTCCAGGATTTCAGCCAGGGTTCTCTCTCAACCTTATCTGGAAGTGGCAGGAGTTGAACCTAGGACCTTCTGCTTGCAAAGCAGACGATAAAAACAATAATTTTATTATTTATACCCCACAACCGTCTGTCTGGGTCACCCCGGCCACTCTGGGAAGCTTCCAACACATATAAAAACAAAATAAAGCATCAAACATTAAAAACCTCCTGGTGTTCTTCCACCGAGCTTACTGCTAATTTGCATGCACACACACATATATAGGCTGTGCACCAGGTGGAGGTTTGCAGCATTGACAAAAATCGCTCCCCCATCAGATTTCTAGGGGTTCCTGCAATGACATTCCACCCTCTTTCACAAAGTAAGGCACATGCCCAGATTTTTTCTGGTTGCTATAATTACTAATAAGCGCCAGAAAAATAAGAGGAAAAGCATTGCCTATTGAAATATACTCAGAGTCGCAAAGTGATTTCATACTCTTTATTCAGCTCATAGTGGTGAGGAGGAATGAATGAAAGTCCCCTCAAAGTATCTGCTTTATATACATTATTTACACAATGGGCTGCACATGATTGGCTAATTCTGGAATTCTACTGTAAGCCAATCAGGTTGTGGATTCACTTATATCTGGAGCATGATTGGGTGGTTCCTGCCAACCAATCATACTGCTGCATTGTTCTAGGACCAATCAGACTGCTGCATTCTGAATGCTATTGTTCTAGGACCAATCAGACTGCTGCAATTTGGATCCTATTGTTCTAGGACCAATCAGGCTGCTGCAATTTGGATCCTATTGATCTAGGACCAATCAGACTGCTGCAATTTGGATCCTATTGTTCTAGGACCAATCAGACTGCTGCAGTTTGGATCCTATTCAACTCAGTACATAACACCTATCTTTCCTGATTATTTTAAATCAAGTTTTTTGCACACAAAATTATGCTGGCAAAATGGCTTAGCTTGTTGGTATATATTTCTCCTCTTCACTTTCAAATAAGACAAGGTTGCCAACTAAACGAGAGTTTGAGAGGGTCCATTTTTTACCAGTTACTTCAACAATGGCCAGCCTGAGAAGATAACGCACTTGAACAGCTCCCTCACTATTTCAACTGAGCATTTGAAAAGAGGCAGTAACCACTCTGGGAATCTGGTAAAAAATCAAGTGATGTTGTTCCCACGGCAAGGTATCTGCCTGAGTTTACATTATGAAAGGGGACGCTTAACAGACTTGGCCAGGGCTGTTTGCTTAACAAGAAGAAAGTGGTTTGACTGTTTTAGCAACTCTCCTCTTTGGCAGACCCCAGTTCCACAATGATAAAACCACAAGGTTGGGAGGGATCCCTAGAGAACATCCAGTCCAACCCCACAATAATATACACAAAGATGTTGTTGTCAAGTGCTGCTCTCTGGGCAACAATTTTTTAATTGCACAGGACTGTTATTGGGTTTTTACTGCACGCCTTCCCAAAACAGACATGACGTCATGTGTTCAAGTTAAGGACAGAGGTTTACCTAGGGGTAGGAGAAACCAGACCCCGCCAGGGGTGGAGGCCCAGGGAGGGTGCAAAAAAATCACCCACCAGGCTATTGATTGAATGACAAGTATGTGTGTGGTGATGCACTGCTGATGTCACAGCAAAATCAAACGTGGGAGAAGCTCTGCACCCTTCTCACACTGTGGCACAAAGGTGTGCGATTTTTTTTATATAATATTTTATTAAGACTTTCACATAAAAAAAGAAAGAAAAAATACAAAAAGAAAAAGAAAAACAAATAAAAACAATTCCATTTTCATAGTATTTCTTACATTTGCTTGTTTCCCAGACTTCCCCACACCTCCCCTCTCTGTACTCCAATTCAAATATTTAATCAGCAAATCCCTTCCCTCTGTCTTATCTTTATCTTTATCTTAGTGTATTATCTTAGTGTATTTTTAACCTTCGAATTTTCCGTACTCCTTCACCACATTATTACTAATAACCCTTTAACCTCCATCCAACGTCATTCTAACATTCATTAATTTTATAATATTTCTGTAAATAGTCTTTAAATTTCTTCCAATCTTCCTCCACCGTCTCTTCTCCCTGGTCTCTGATTCTGCCAGTCATTTTTGCCAATTCCATGTAGTCCATCACCTTCATCTGCCATTCTTCCAGAGTGGGTAGCTCTTCTGTCTTCCAGTGCTGTGCGATAAGTACTCTTGCTGCTGTTGTAGCATACATAAAAAATGTCCTGTCCTTCTTTTGCACCTGTTGGTCGACCATGCCCAGGAGAAAGGCCTCTGGTTTCTTCGGGTAGGTATATTTAAACATCTTTTTCATTTCATTATAGATCATTTCCCAGAAGGTCTTAATCCTTGGGCATGTCCAAAGGTGTGCGATTTTCCCCCGCCCTTCTTTCTCACTTCGCCCTCATTCCCGCTTCGAGTACTTGCTTCGAGTAAACTGTAGTAAACTGTACTAATTTCTAATGCAGGTACTGCATTAGGTAAGTGGGTTTTTTTCTGGGGTGGGCTCCTTGCCAAGGGCGCAAGGGACCCCAGGTACACCTCTGGTTAAAGGTAAAGGGACCCTGACAGTTAAGTCCAGTCGTGGTGAACTCTACTTTACTGGAGGATTTTGAGCAGAGGTTGGATGGCCATCAGCCATGTATGATCCACTTGAGATTCCATTGCAAGGGGTTGGACTAGATGACCCTCAGGATCCCTTCCAACTCCTCAGTTCTATGATTTCATGTCTCCAGCTGTTTTGTTCCCATGGCAAGGTACTGCCCAGGTTTACATTACAAAAGGGAAACCTAACAGGTTTGTCCAGGGCTACCTATCCACCTATCTACCCGTCATCTATCCATATCATCTATCTATCTATCTATCTATCTATCTATCTATCTATCTATCTATCTATCACCTATCTATCTATCTATCTATCTACCTATCATCTAGCTATCTTTACCACCCTATACCTGGAGGTCTCAGGGTGGTTCACAGAATATGGCAATCCAAAAGGAACAACCCTTCTGTTCTGTAGACCCCAATCTTGCTTCTACAGAATCAGAGGGCTGGGAGGGGCACCCCTGAGGACATCCAGACCAACCCCAGTTCCACAACTGTGTGACGAGGTGAGAGAGAGAGCTGGCTCCCGAAACCACCTCCACCTGCTCTGAAAACACCGCACCTGCCTTCCCGGGAACCTGATCCAAGCCATCGCCTTCCACATCTCTCCTTTGTCAAATCCACTTTTGTTGCTATGTCAAGCCCAGCTGCCCAGACCTCTCCCCCAGGTGTTGAGAAGTCGAGAAGGCACCGTTTTGCATAATCAGGGGGTGAGGGGGATGCAACAGCCAACATTTCCCGCATGTAACCTAAGCCAGGTTTCCCCCGCCCCCCTCTGCTTGCAGAGAGACATCAGAGGCCAAAATCTGGCTTTTTCCTTCTGTTTTTGTTTTTCCCAGCCAAGACAGCGCACCTGCTTCCCACTGCCAGGAATTCCCCCTCGGGGAGCTGTGAGCCAGCCAAGGCTTTAGACAACCTGCTCAGCCCAAAGACTGCGCCACTGGGTGCATGGGGATGGCATGCGGCGCGCAATGCGCTCCCCTTTCTGCTGCTGCAATTCATGCCCCCCGCATATGAATATTCTTCTCTCCACTTCCTTGACCCACTGGCAGGGCTCCAGCCACCCCACTCTCCCCCTTTCCCTTTCCTGCTGGTGGAATGTGCTCGCAAGGGGCTCCCCAGTGGACAGTTAGCCCTCCCATTCCGAGAGAACCTTCCAGCTGGCCGATTGATTGTGCCTACACGTCCCTGACCCTGGGGTGCCTTCGCACAATGCTTCTAATTAGTCATTTCACGCCACACATGCTCCTGGTCCTGGGAACGCAAAAGCAGCAAGCAGTGGGCCTCTCCTCTTCTGTGCATGGCTCCCGTTCCCAAATATCAGGAAGCGAATCCAGCTGCCAGCCCACGCCAGCCAGCCAGGCAAATAAGATTTCCAAGGGGGCTGGCTTGCTTCTTTTTAATAATACTAATAATAATAAATTTTATTTATACCCCGCCCTCGCCAGCCAAGGCCGGGCTCAGGGCAGCTAACAAGCAATAATAAAAACAAGTTGAGTGAATACAACTCAAAAACAAGATTAAAATACACCATTGAAACATTGAAACATCACAGGAGGAGAAAGGAAAAAAGAGGGGGAGGGAATCAAATTGACTCCAAGCCAAAGGCCAGGCGGAAAGAAATCAGATCCTGCAGGGCCCTGATCTCATGAGACAGAGCATTCCACCAAGCTGGGGCCAGTGTTGAAAAGGCCCTGGCCCTGGTTGAGGCTAATCTGACTTCCTTAGGGCCCGGGACCTCTAGGGTGTTGCTATTTATGGACCTTAAGGTCCTCTGTGGGGCATACTGGGAGAGGCAGTCCCGTAGGTACGAGGGTCCTAGGCCTTAAGCTTTTGACTCGTCCACAGGACAGGGCAGAGTCATAGGAGGAAAGGCTGGCGTGGTGGAACCTGCAGAATATGCTTTCCTGGACAGCCTACATGCAAAGAGATGCTATACCAGCTGCACTGGCTCCCGGTGGAGTACAGGATCAGGTTTAAGGTGCTGGTTTTAACCTTTAAAGCCTTTCACTGCCTAGGACCCTGGTACCTACAGGGCCGCCTCTCCTGGTATGTCCCACAGAGGACCTTACGGTCTTCAAACAAAAACATCTTGGAGGTCCCGGGCCACAGGGAGGTTAGGCTGGCCTCAACCAGAGCCAGGGCTTTTTCGGCCGTGACCCCAATCTGGTGGAACGCTCTGTCCCAAGAGACTTGGGCCCTGCGGGACTTGATATCTTTCCGCAGCGCCCGCAAGACAGAGCTGTTCCACCAGGCCTTTGGTCAAGGCACAGTCGGACCCCCTCCTTCACAAAACTCTAGCCCAATGGTTGCCATTAATTTGATTTTGAATTGATTTTAGAACGACTTGATTTTAGAATGCCATGTTACTTTTATTGTTGTTAGATGCTCTGAGCCCGGCTTCAGCTGGGGAGGGCAGGATGTAAATAAAATTTTACTTTATTATTATTATTTATGAAGAGTAAAAGAAAGCGAGGGGATATTGTTAAGGACAGGGGTCGGCAAACTGAGGGCTGCGGGCCAAATCAGGCCCAATGGCCTTCAAGATTCGGCCTGCGGACTGTCCGTGGATTGGTGTGGGGATTCATTTCCCTCCCCCTCCCTCACACGCACCGCGGTGGCGCCTCCTCCCTCCCTCCTCCTGGCTTCTCCCCGCCCTGCCTAGAGGAGGAAGGGGGCTGGGCTGAGCTGGCTGAGCGCCATTTTAAGCAGCCCCTCTCCAGAGCCAGCCCTTTCACGCTGCTCATCTTCCCTCCACCATTGCTGCCCTGGTGCTCCTGTGGGTCAGAGAGTGGAGTGGACGAGCTTGCTCTGCCTACCCACAAGAAGAAGCGGCGGCGGTGGCAGTGGCGGCAGCCCCTGGAAGGCAAGTCCAGCGGCTGGGGCTGGAGCTGGGGGTTGTGGAGGAGAACTACTTGCCCCCCTCGCCTCTTCTTCCAGCTCCCGCCCTCCCAGTTCTGCTTCTCCGACCCACCACAAGGTCTGAGGGACAGTGGACCAGCCTGCGGCTAAAAAGATTTGCCGACCCCCTGGTTAAAGAGATAAGAAGGGCCAGCTCGATCAGGCCCATGACCCATCTAGTCCAGTCTTCTCTTCTCTTCTCACAATAGACAACCAGACGCTTGTGGGAAACCCACAAGCAGGATTCGAACACAAGAGCATCTCTCCTGTGGTTTCCAACAACGGGTATTCATTAGCATTGCTGCCTCAGGGTGCAGAGTAGAGCCATTGTGGCTAGTAGCAGTCGAGAGCCCTCTCGAGAGCCAGTGTGGTGTAGTGGTTAAGAGCGGTGGACTCGTAATCTGGGGAACTGGGTTCGCTTCCCCGCTCCTCCACATGCAGCTGCTGGGTGACCTTGGGCCAGTCACACTTCTCTGAAGTCTCTCAGCCCCACTCACCTCACAGAGTGTTTGTTGTGGGGGAGGAAGGGAAAGGAGAATGTTAGCCGCTTTGAGACTCCTTAAGGGGAGTGAAAGGCGGGATATCAAATCCAAACTCTTCTTCTTCTTCTCTCCTCCATGAATTTGTCTAACCATCTTTTAAAGTCATCTAGAGGGGGAAAGGTTAAAAAAAGGTAAAGGACCCCTGGATGGTTAAGTCCATTGAAAGGTGACCATGGGGTGTGGCACTCATCTCGCTTTCAGGCTTTGTCCAAAGACAGCTTTCCAGGTCATGTGGCCAGCATGGCTAAACCGCTTCTGGTGCAATGGGACACCGTGATGAGTGCCAGAGCACATGGAAATGCCGTTTACCTTCCCACTGGAGCGGTACCTATTTATCTACTTCCACTGGTATGCTTTTGAACTGCTAGGCTGGCAGGAGCAGGGACAGAGCAACAGGAGCTCACCCCGTCACGGGGATTCGAACCGCCGACTTTCTGATTGGCAAGCCTGAAAGGCTCAGTGGTTTAGGCCACAGCACCACCTAGAACTAATGGGCAGCCAATAAAACTGAAAGTTGGAAGATTCGAGACAGATAAACTATGCAGCATGTAGTTAAATTATGGAGGCAGTAATGGCCACCAACCCAGAAGACTTTAAAAGAAGATTGGGCAAATCCATGGAAGAGGAGAAAGAGCTATCAATGGCTATCAGTCAGGATGGCTTGGCTCTGCCTCTGACTGTGGCAGCAGCGCTTCTGAATACCCTTTGCTGGGGGCCACAGGATGGGAGAGATGCTCTCATGATCGAATTCTGCTTACAGGATTCCCACAGGCATCTGAGAAGAGGGCACTGGACTAGATGGGCGCCATTGCCATTATTATAAGAGAACAAGAGAGGCCTTCGTGGTGAGGTCCATCACCTCTTTTTCTAGAAGAATGCCCCTCGTTAGAACATTAGAGGAGCCTGGTGGATGAGGCCAGTGGCCCAGCTGGACCAGCGGCCAGATCTCCCGGTGGCCAGCCACATGCCTGTAGCAGTGAAAAAAAGACAGTCACGGAACCAAGAAATTACACAAAACAAAAGAATTACCGTGAAAATCCCTGAAACGAGAAGTAATCGACTTGTAAAACTTGTCATTGAGGTTTTGGTACCTTCTTTGTAAACTCAAGGAAGCGTTTCAGCCCTGCTCTTGAGTTTGTTTGATCTCACTTTAAATCATTTAAGGTTTATAATTTCTTTATTTCCTTCTGAGGAAACTGATTTGTCCAGTGAAATGAGTTTTGTAGCCGGCATCTCGTTAAGTCTTTAATTCTAGGTTAACTTTTCCTTAATTTTTTTGATTTTTGTTATTTAATTCAATTCTATAGTCGATTACTTCTCGTTTCAGGGATTTTCACGGTACCGTATTTTTCGTTCTTTAAGGCGCACAAGACCATAAGACGCACCTAGTTTTGGGAGGAGGAAAATGAGGAAAAAAATATTCTGAATCTCAGAAGCCAGAACAGCAAGAGGGATCGCTGCGCAGTGAAAGCAGTGATTCCTCTTGCTGTTCTGGCTTCTGGGATAGCTGCGCAGCCTGCATTCGCTCCATAAGACGCACACACATTTCCCCTTACTTTTTAGGAGGGAAAAAGTGAGTCTTATAGAGCAAAAAATACGGTAATTCTTTTGTTTTGCGTACATGCCTGTAGCAAGCAGGATTCGAACACAAGAGCTTTCTCTCTTCTCCAGCAAATGGCATTCAGAAGGGCTGCTGCCTGTGACCTTTCAGGCAAAGCATAGCCCTATGTCATGAGGCACAAAGAGTGTTGTGTGTGTGCATGTGTGCCCAGGCTCTCCCCACAGTGCGAGGCCCCACAACCTCCTTTTCAAACCCCGCGCAGGTCCATGTACAATCTTTCGCTCTAATACTTTTGCTGTGGCTCCTCGCCTCCTCTGCCCCAGCCCTTTGCCAAATGTTCCATGGCTTGTTTTCTTGTTCCCCGATCCTCCTTGGGGAGGCTTAAATTGGTCACCTGGGAGCGCAGCACGGCCTCCCCAAGGACATCCCTCCTGCCATTTCTGAAGTCATCCAAAACACCACTGGAGTCTGGAGGGTCCCAATTAGAGAGCGGTAACCGGATCAGACACAGAGTCTGGCAGGGGACACATTAGCCGGCTGCGTACCTCCTCCTCCTCCTCCTCTTCTGCCAAACTCTTGTTGATGTGTCTTCCATCGCCTGCCTTGCCCCAGGGACAGCCTACTTAGCTCAGCTCTGCAAAGTGGCACCATCCTGCCCCCTGGAAGCCACTCTGCCAAATAGCACCCGCAGAAAGCGCCATGCTTGACTCCTGGGCAGAAGGAGAAACCCAAATGGGCTTATGCACATTAATATCTTGCCCGTCTTTTTCCAGGCACAGATGACACCTTAAAGCTCAGTGTCGGAACGGTGGTTTAATCCCATTTATTCATTTTGCCCTGGAGTTTTTCCTGAGGAAACCCACTCTTAAAAGCTGAAGCTCCGCAAACGGCAATTCAGCTTTTATGCAGATTGCCATTTGCTCCGACTGAGCTTTAAAATCACAGCATTGAAGGGTTGGAAGGGACCCTGAGGGTTAATTCTGTGTCCAGGGCAGCTGTCTACCAGCTCCATCTGGTACGCAGGATGAGACCCACCCTGCCCACGGACTGTCTCGCCAGAGTGGTGCATGCTCTGGTTATCCCCCGCTTGGACTGCTGCAATGCGCTCTACATGGGGCTACCTTTGAAGGTGACCCAGAAACTACAGCTAATCCAGAATGTGGCATCTAGAGTGGTGATTGGGGGTGGCCGCCAAGACCACAAAACACCGGTCTTGAAAGACCTACATTGGCTCCCAGTTAAGTTTCCAAGCACAATTCAGTGTTGGTGCTGACCTGTAAAGCCCTAAAAGGCCTCAGTCCAGTATACCTCAAAGAGCGTCTCCACCCTCATCGTTCAGCCTGGACACTGAGGTCCAGCTCCGAGGGCCTTCAGGCGGTTCCCTCATTGCAAGAAGCAAAGCTACAGGGAACGAGGCAGAGGGCCTTCTCGGTGGTGGCACCCGCCCTGTAGAACGCCCTCCCACCAGATGTCAAAGAGATAAACAACTACCTGACATTTAGAAGACATCTGAAGGCTGCCCTGTTCAGAGAAGTTTTTAATGTGTGACATTTTAATGTACTTTTAATCTTTGTTGGAAGCCGCCCAGAGTGGCTGGGGAAACCCAACCAGATGGGCAGGGTACAAATAATAAATTATTATTATTATTATTATTATTATTATTATTATTATTATGCACTGCTCACAAAAGCAGCACAGGGCCGGACTCACAATGCCCCTGAGCTGCTGCATTCCCCTCCCCCAGCCACCCTCTGGCAGTCAAGAAGGATGCAGCAGGCACATGCCAGGCCCCCAAGTGGCGCTGGGCTTGCAGGGCATCCGAACCGCCATCCTCCCAGCTGCCTTCTAGCTGGAGGACGCCTACGAGGGTCTCGGTGGCTTGGGCGCCCTGCAGGTCCAGTGCTGCCCAGTTCAGGGCCAGTATCATGCCAATCACGTCCCCCACAGCCACCCTCAGTCGCTCTGCCTGAGCTCCCAGCCCCCAGGCCGCATGTATTCAAACTGTGCAACCCTCTTTCCTCATAGCTGTGGGGCCTCTTGGATCCAATCCCTGACATTTCAGAGCTCGGAAGGCGATACACGAATCTCCCTTTGCCTCCTCAGCACCCTGCAATCTCAACGGGAAAGGAGATCCATCGTGAGGTTATAACTTTGGACTGTTTTATTCGGAGAAGTTCGGCCAGGAGGGCCGTTTACCATGTGAGCTGGAAGATTTTGATGGAGACTGGTATTAGGATCCTCTTTGTGAAGAAGAAGATGAGGATAGGAGGGACCAGGGAGAGGACGAAGGCAAAGAGCGAGGGAAGCAGCCGCCCGAAGAAGGTGTCCAAGATGGGCCGAGTCGACCTGGCGAACAAGACGATGGAGGGGATCACATGGTCGTAGATGATGAAGAAGGGGAGGAGGAGGAAGAAGAGGAGGACGAAGCTTATGCGGAGGAGGAGGTCGCAGAAGAGGAGCGTGAAGATGATGGAGAGAAGCTTCCGGAAGCAGCGGAAGATGCCTCTCACGGTGATGCGTAAGGCCATGCTCTGCCAAAGGGTCTGCCTGGGAGCTCACTCGGCGTGGGCAGATGACTGTGGAGACTCCTCAGCTGTGGCACCGTCCCTGCGAGGGAAGAGAGAGGGGACTGGAGGATCATGGGAGCGTGAAACATGGGTTGGAGGAAAGACAGCTGCCCATCCGCTTCCCGACGTGTCTACGTTTTGCGGTGATATAACTGATTGGACACCATCCTGAAATTCTAAACAAAATGAAGGGTAGGGACTCAGCTACACAGCTGCATATAAAACGTTTCAGGTGTGTTTAAAGTGCAATATGCAATGTGGCACTAAATGGCGATAGTGTGCCTTATGGAAAATTCAATATTATTGTTATTTTTAAAAGCATTTTCAGAACGATTTTTATATGCGTGTAGATTCCACCTAGGATTTAAACATGCCTTGATTCTGGAATTCTCTGGATACTGAATCCTGTGACCTGTATCAGTCTCTATACTTGTGCAATGGTGTTACAGATTTCCAAACATTTGCAACCAATAAGCAGTAGAGCAGTGGTAAGTTCAGGAATGAAAGGTTCCTCTACTTTATAGCCACAGCCACATCCCCTTCTAAAATTATACGAGCTTCTAAGATCGTACCCATATCTCATAATTCTACAATAATGATAATTAGGGATGCATTGCAACCACCTCTGTAGATCTCCACACGTTGCCTTTCAGCTAGAGCCACTATTTTCCATGCATGTACATGGACATACGATTTGGAGCGGTCCAATCTCTTTTTTCCTAATAGACTTGTATTTTCCTTGAAATTCCACTATACGTAGCAGAACTTGAGCACCGTTTTTCTTGAAATGGAAGCACCTTGTGTTTTCAGTGTTCCTCAGTACTTGGCTTTGCAGCATGCAGAAAAACAACTCAGCAATGTTCTTCCCAAACATTTTCTCCAGAGTGACCCTAGAAGCCAATCCTCAGTGGCCGACTCACCTCCTTTCACTCTGATTGGCTCCCATCAGCACAAGGGGTGTGGAGGCTTCCTCTCAGTGGCTAAAGAAAATCCCCTTTCTTGCTGAATGGGTGGCTCTAGAACTGAAATATACTCAGAGTCGCAAAGTGATTTCATGCTCTTTATTCAGCTCATAGTGGTGAGGAGGAATGAATGAATGTCCCCTCAAAGTATCTGCTTTATATACATTATTTACGCAATGGGCTGCACATGATTGGCTAATTCTGGAATTCTACTGTAAGCCAATCATGTTGTGGATTCACTTATATCTGGAGCATGATTGGGTGGTTCCTGCCAACCAATCATACTGCTGCATTGTTCTAGGACCAATCCAACTGCTGCATTCTGAATCCTATTGTTCTAGGACCAATCAGACTGCTGCAATTTGGATCCTATTGTTCTAGGACCAATCAGACTGCTGCAGTTTGGATCCTATTCAACTCAGTACATAACAAGAACCCTGGAATTAGGAACCCTGCTGTAGAAACAGGAGCGGGTCTTCAACCCCCTATGACCCCAGATCACGACCAGTGGCATCGCAACAGGGGGCGGGGGGCAGTGCGCCCCAGGTGCTATGTTTGGGGGGGGTGACAAGAAGGCACGCCACGGGGGCTCGCGGCGGCGCAAGCAGCCATCACACCACCCCAGCCACATATGGAGGATCCTCCGTTCACGGCTGCATCCGCAAGCACAGGATCCCAACGCTGGCAGCAAACTGCTACATACAGCACATGTGTGCCATCGCATGCATGCGCTGTACAAACGACGATGCACATGCGCTGTACATAGCGGTTTGCTGGCGGAGGTGCTCCAGCGCCCTCCTTTACTGCTACAGCTGCAAGCAGAGGATCCTAGCACCGTCCATATGGCACTGGAGCACCGGTGCCGGCAAACCGCTATGTGCAGCTCATGTGCAGCATCACTACGTACAGCGCATGCGTCGTACATAGCAGCGCCGCATATGTACCCTATGTAGCGACACCCCGCCCCAGGTGTCATGACGCCTTTATTTGCGCCCTGATCACGACACCTCTTCCAATAAGTCCTTGGTTCATCACCACCACTGAAAAGCCATAAATCTCCAGTCCTTCATCGCCTCCCCTTTTCTTTCTGATCATTATTCATGGAATCATGGAATCATAGAATTGAAGAGTTGAAAGGGACCCTGAGGGTCATCTAGTCCAACCCCCTGCAATGCAGGAAACTCAACTGAAGCATCCATGATAGATGGCCATCCAACCTCTGCTTAAAAGCCTATGAGGAAGGAGAGATTGTGTATCTCTGCTCGAGAACCTTCGAGGCAGGTGTGGGGAGACTCTGGCCAAACAGATGTTGCTGAACTACAACTCCCATCATCCCCAATGTGTTTAGAGTTGTAGTTTAGAGATGAGCTTAGCAACACCTGGAGATGTGGGCCAGCTACCTCTGGAGGTGCCAAAGGTTCTCCACACCTGTCTCCCAGGCAGTAATTTAGCCAGATAGAGAAGATTCCCCAAACCAGGTAATAATAACAAGCACTGGGCAAGGCATCTCCTGCCTGATTCTTTGAGTCAAGCCAACCTTCTGAAAGAGCTCGTCCACCCAACGGCCAGTTGTTCCAATTCAGCGCTAAACCGCAGGGGAAAGTGGCCATTTGTCAGGAGTTCCTCAGCTGGGATTCCTGCATTGCAGGGGGTTGAACTAGATGACCCCTGGGAATCCCTACAATGCTATGACTAAAGGTTTTGACCTTTAAAGCCCTGTGCGGCCTAGGACCCTCGTACCTACAGGACTGCCTCTCCTGGTATGCCCCCTCGGAGGACCTTAAGGTCCACAAATAACAACACTTTGGAGGTCCCAAGCCTCAAGGAGGTTAGATTGGTTTCAACTAGGGTCAGGGCCTTTTCAGCACTGGCCCCAACTTGGTGGAACGCTCTGTCACAAGAGACTAGGGCCCTGCGGGACTTGACATCTTTCTGCAGGGCCTGCAAGACAGAGCTGTTCCGCCTGGCCTTTGGTTTGGACTCGGTCTGACCCTTATGTTTCCCTCCCCTTATGGTCTTGATTTATCGGCTGTTTTAAAATGAGGCTGTATTTTAAATTGCATTTTAACTTGTATTTTAAATTGTTCCCCCCCTCTCTTTTTCCCCTATTATGTTTTTACTGTGATTTTATTGGTGTTATCTGCCCTGAGCCCGGCTCTAGCTGGGGAGGTCGGGGTATAAATAAAATTTATTATTATTATTGAAGTGAAGGACATGAGGCAGGAGTTGATAATGCAGATGAGCTGTGGGCAGGTGAGCTGCAAGCAAGCTGCCAGCCAGCTCTGTGGAGGCTCCTTTTATTGACACAATATGCAAACCCAGGCAGATACATTTGGGGCTGTGACCTTTACAAGTCTTCCAGTCCTGAGATCGTGGGGTGGTACAAAGCTATTTTAGCCCCTGTTTCCATCTGAGACAAAGGTCTCAGAGACAAAGGTTACAGACAGGACGCCGCAGACTACTGAGACTGCAAAAGGCTAGACAGAGGGCAAGATGTTCAGACAGCTGTGGCTTTATCTGTGAGGGGGAGTTTGCCCCACACCCCAAGGTCACGCATGCAGACAGCTGAGGCTGCCTGTGGGTGGGCAGTGTGCTCCACACCCAGTGATCTTCCCTACAATTATTATTATTATTATTATTATTATTATTATTATTATGACTCTGTGAAGTCCCAGGACGTGGGGACCTGGGAGTAGCAACAATGCAGGCGAGCAAAAGGCAAACAAGTGAGAGGGATCCTTCCTGCTTCTAAGCAGGGAGGAACACGACTTGCCCGATGCAGTGAAGTGGACCCACCTTGTTCCTCGCACCATCTGCACCTTGCCTGCTGTCCCATTGGCCTGCCTGCCTGACCTCACGCCCGACCTCTGTCCGTCTTCCAAATGAGTGGAGCCCTCTCTCCTGCCATGGTTCCTCAACAGCCTTGGGCTGCTGCCAGGGCTGTGTGAGCATGGCACCTCTGTCACTCTGTCATGCTTCCTTCCGGTGATGTCACAAATGGGTGTGGTCTTATTGGAAGGCCCAGCTGTCTCCAGGCTGGCAGGAAGTGAGGAAAGGGCACTGGGAGGCAAGTCCAGCAGCGCGGTGTCACTGCCGTTTGAGATGGTGCTGAAAGCCACTGGACGTGGGTGTTCAATGGTTTAGGCTTCGGTGGTAAGCCTCATTTGGGTCGCCAGCCCTTCAGAGAGATACCACCCAACCTGAGAAGATTCAAAGTCAGCATGGCTGCATTCTTGAGCCAACCGTGTGATTCTGAGGCGCAAAAGGCCAATACGGTTCCAAGTTGTCCCAACATGAGCATGGTTTCTTGGTGATTGTTATAGGAAATCTGCTAATCCCTAATTCCTGACGCATCCAGCCTCTCCTTGTAAAGACCTCTAATGAAACAGAGAGTCCACTATCTTTTGAGGCAGCCTGTTGCACTGTTGAGCAACAGGCATTGTTGAATGTCCATCCTACTGTTTTGGGGAAATTTCAGTCAAACATAACTATGTATGAGTACTAGTTAGTGCATGAAGGGGTTAAGACCACGGAGTGATATTCCTAGACTCAGCTAGGTCAACCCTCTCTTCTCCAATGTAGGTGGAAATGAAACCTTCTCTTCCCTCTATCTCCACAACATGTAACTGACCATGGAAGACATGTCTAAGCAAGCTGCAAGCTTGGAGCATGTGTTTGAAGCTATGTTGCTGTATTTCCCATCCAAGAGCATTCTGCCTGTGTTCTCCTTGCTGCTGCTTGAATAAATGCATGAATCTGACCTTTGAATTTGTAAGTAAAGCGTTTAAACTTATTTAGCAGTGTGTAGCCTGTTCGCTGCAAGAGGAGTAGAGAGAGGAGGGCGCTTTGCAAGGGGGTAAACAGGACAAAAGCTTTAGCAGCCTGCAACCTTCTGATTAGCAAGTCCTAGGCTCTGTGATTTAACCCACAGCACCATCCGCGTCCCTGGTTTTCACCTACCTCATAGCAAATTGTCACAACTTTCTTGGTATTGGCAGTTAGGCATTGGTATTGCTCTCTAGATGGAAGAGGGGAGGAAGGGCCATCACCTGCCCCACATATTGAAGGGAAGTCCGTGAATGGATTCCGGGGGGCGTGGCCCTGTCCGAAGCCTGGGGAGGTGAGGGCCTAAGGCACGCCCCCTATCGGTGACCCCAGGGGAGTTCCTAGTTGATGTGCATCAGCAGGACTCCCCCTACAGGTGGTTAACCCTTCCCAGACTTCAATTGGACGGGCTGAAGTCGGATATAGTCGGTTAGGACCAATGCCTAAGCCAATACCGCTCATCACCTGTAACCTATAAAGTTGTGGCCTTATTTAGCCCATTAACCTTAATAATTGTGTCATTATTTCCACTGGGAGGGGGGCGGGAACTCGCCACGCAAGCAGGAGCTCAGACCAGGCGGCTGGTTCATGTTGCTTGTATTGAGCTGGATTCTCAGGACCGCTGTCCTCACCAGGCCAGCCGCAGCAGCCTGAAATAGCTGGGGAGCAGGAAGAGGTGCAGGCAGCAGCCGGCGGTCAGCGGCAGCAGCAAGGCACCCAGGAAAATCAGAAGGGCCCCGAGCACTTCGTTGTAGAAGACTTCTGTGGCGGGAGCCAAGGCATCCATGAAGACCAGGGAAGCAGGGACCATGCGGTCGTGCAAGACGGCGAGTGGGATGGAGAGGGAGACGACAACGTGGAACATGATCTCCGCCAGGAAGATGCTGTAGACCAGCACGGCCAGGATGAGCAGCGTCTGCTCCAGGGCCCCCAGGATCTTGCTTGCGATGGAACGCAGACCGAGGAAGGTCTTCGACCTCGGAGACAGAGGGGCCTTCTCCTCGGGTGACACATTCAGCCTAGAGGGGGCAGAAACGGAGGCAAGGGAACGCGTGACCTCGTTTGCTCTTTAAGGGTATGTGATTTATTGATAAAGCAACAGCTGGCAGGGAACGAAACAGAAGGAACGGGTTGTGAATTACAGTGGCACCTTGGTCCACAAACTTAATCCATCTGTTTCAAAACCAAAGCATTCCAAAACCAAGGCGTGCTTTCCCATAGAAATGGATTAATCCGTCCCAGACTTTTAAAAACAACCCCTAAAACAGCAGTTTAACATGGATTTCACTAACTAACGAGACCATTGGTCCTTAAAATGAAAGCAATAAACAATGCACTGCAGTCACACAATCAATAAATCAGTAGCTGAACTGGATTCCACACAGTCACAAAAACCAACAAAAGAGAGCCGCAAAAACAAAAATGCAAAACAAATAGCAAAAACAGATAGACTTCAGTGTAACACTCAAAAAGGACGTGTGACACTCAAACTGGAAGCAAAACACTCAAAACGGGAGCTCACCCCGTTGCGGGGATTCAAACCGCCAACCTTCTGATCTGCAAGCCCAAGAGGCTCAGTGGTTTAGACCACAGCACCACCTGCGTCCCTAGGTTACCTTAGGAAATCCCTATTTCCATTGGAGAAATGTTGGAGGGTCTGGAGTTATGTGACCCCCGAGCTAAGGAGATAAGTAACTATACAACCTTTAGAAGACATCTGAAGGCAGCCCTGTGTAGGGAAGGTTTTTAATGTTTAATGTTTTATTATGTTTTTATATATGTTTGAAGCAGCCCAGAGTGGCTGGGGAAACCCAATCAGATGGGCGGGATATAAATAATACAGTTGTTGTTGCTGCTGCTGCTGCTGTTGAATAGGACATCCCTATTTTCATCGGAGGAATGTTGAAGGGTATGTATAAACCAGAAGTGAGAAATCTCAGTCCTAGGGGGCTGAATTTAGCCCTCCAGGCTAAGCAATCCAGAATCCAGGTCTGGATCGAGGAACAGATCTTCCATAGACATTATGCAGCCCTCTCCAGCTGGCCTTCTGAACTCTCTCAGGCCACATTCATCACACAAAAAAGGTAAAGAACCCTTGGACGGTTAAGTCCAGTCAAAGGCAACTATGGAGTTGTGGCGCTCATCTCGCTTTCAGGCTGAGGGAGCCGGCATTTGTCCACAGACAGTTTTCCGGGTCATGTGGCCAGCTTCTAAACCGCTTCTGGTGCAAAGGGACACCGTGATGGAAGCCAGAGCACACGGAAGCGCCATTTACCTTCCTGCCACAGTGGTACCTATTTATCTACTTGCGCTGGTGTGCTTTCAAACTGCTAGGTTTGCAGGAGCTGGGACAGAGCAACGGGAGCTCAACCTGTTGTGGGGATTTGAACCACTGAACTTTCTGATTGGCAAGCCCAAGAGAGGTATTTTGGACTCTGAGCATGCCTCGTGTTCACCTGTTTAGGTGATACAGGGATTGTACATAAACTAGGCCCCTCTACTTTGTTGGCATTCATCTGTCTCCAGTCATTTGAGTTCTAGTGTTGGGATTTGCCCACTGAGAGTCACTCTAAGAGCCCCACATACAGAGGCACTGCGGCAATCTCCTACTCACCGGCTGCCTTCTGAACGAGCCATTTCTATCCCTGGGTGTTGTCCTCCCACACGCAGCCTGTCTTCATTCCTTCATCCAGATCTTTCCCCTCTCAGCTGGGCTCCAGCTCTTGCCAGCCAAACAGCTCTTCTGGCCTCTGCAAGGTCCATTATCCCGGTGGGACAAGCAAGCTGATGACCACATCACCTGGCGCTGATGTCATAAATTAGGTTGGGTAGCCCAGAGACTGGCTAAAAGGGGCCAGGTGGTGGAAGCATCTCAGCTCCTTCACCCAGTTAGATCAAAGGCACAGGATCACAGGAAGCTGCCATATACAGAGTGAGACCCATTCACAGACCCTCTAAGTGTCCCTGTTTTCCAGATGTTCTACCACATTCCCTCACTGGTGAAAGAATTGCACTGATTCCCTGTTTGCTACCAGCAGGGGTGCCAACTCCTGGGGGTCAAGCCCATGCTGATATCCCCTTCATTTTGGGCTAGGGGGTGCTCCCCCCCAAAAAAACCCCCGGCTTCGGCCCGGTATATCTGAAGGAGTGTCTCCACCCCCATCGTTCTGCCCAGACACTGAGGTCCAGCTCCGAGGGCCTTCCCTGTGAGAAGTGAGATTACAGGGAACCAGGCACAGGGCCTTCTCGATAGTGGCACCCGCCCTGTGGAAAGCCCTCCCATCAGATGTCAAGGAAATAAACAACTATCTGACTTTTAGAAGACATCTGAAGGCAGCCCTGTTTAGGGAAGCTTTTAATGTCTGATGTTTTATCCCTTTATTAATAATATTATTAGCATTAATTCGATTGGGAGCCGACCAGAGCGGCTGGGGAAACCCAACCAGATGGGCTGGGTGTAAATAATAAATGATGATGATGATGATATCAAAAAAGCACAGAGGTGAAACATGGAGCCAACTGCAGCACAGTTCTGGTGGCTGGATCTTTCTCCTCCTTTGCCATGGAGGGGAAGGAGGCCGTGCAAAGAAGTGGTGGTGAAGTCACCAGACATTGAAGCCATGCAGCCGCCATATTTGTGTCAGGACCTCAGGCCGACACGAGCAAGCTTTGATAAGAACTAATGAGCCTCTGGCAGTTTTATGGTACGTTTATTTACAATTTGCACACAGAGAGCAGCACAGGGCCATCCGCCGTTTGGTCACGAGTTGCTCGCTCTGAATCTCCACCCCTGCTGCAACACGGAGCGTGCCCACACCCCGTCCTCCTCCCTTTTGCACTTCCGTTGTGATTCAACCCTTTCAGCTGTCCTAGAGCCAGGAGTGTCAGCATCGCCCTTGAGCCGGTGCCACCGACTGGGCTCAACCACTTCAGCCCCGACTGGGCCAGGCGAGCTGGGGTAGCACTTCCAGAGACCTTCTTCTGCAGGAACAGGCCTAAGTGCTGTGGACTCACAACTCAGAGCTGTGAGCACTGAACTCACTTCCAGAGACAGCAGTGCACAGCAGAGTATAGCAGAGCATAAATCACTCGGACGACAGTGCTGAAGAATATCTTCTTTTATTCACTAACAGCTACTGTACTATACAAACTATATACAAATGGAGACACTGGACTGCACTGAGTGTTACAGCTGCTTTCTGCAGCGACCTTATCTACACAGAGATAACACTCAGTCTCCCCCTTTGAAGTGAGGCTGGAGCGGAATAAGTAGCAAGCGCAATCCGCCCCCTCCTCTCTGGAAAATCAACAGATTCTTGCAATGGGAGGGGTGAAATCTCCTCAAGGAGAGGGCGGGTGGACTTCTCCTCCACTCTCAAATGAGGAGTCCTCCACATGCTGCCTCCCTTCTGGTTGCATAGCAAGCCCCTCAAGGCCGTTTGTTTCCTCCCCTTCTGAGGCTGCTTGTCTGTCTACGGCTGGGAACTCTGGAGAAAGCAGGGCCAAACTAACCCATTCTTGCTCTAACTATAATTGCATTTTCTCATCTCCTGTGTCAGACTCTTCCCCGGCACCTGACTCAGCCACGTCTCTGAAACCTTGGCTCCACCCTGGCTCCTCCCAATGTTATGTGTGCAACATTGCCACCCACCCACCCAATGCCCTTGCATTCTGGCACCTCAAGCTACCAGGATGAAATATACTCGGAGTCAAGAGTGGATTTCAAGCTCTTTATTCAGCTCACAATGGTGAGGAGGAATGGAAGTTCCCCCAGAATGTCTGCTTTATATACATTATTTACACAATGGGCCCCACGTGATTGGCTAATTCTGGGATTCACCTGTAGGCCAACCAGGTTGCGGATTCACTTCCACCTGGAGCTGGATTGGGTGGTATCTGTGGACCAATCAGACTGCTGCATTCTGGACCCTATTGTTCTAGGACCAATCAGACTGCTGCCTTTTGGATCCTATTCAACTCAGTACATAACACAGCATAGGTCCAGTGTACTGATTTTAGTGCACAGTGGTACCTTGGTTCTCAAAACTTAATCCATTCCGGAAGTCCGTTCCAAAACCAAAGCATTCCAAAACCAAGGCGTGCTTTCCCATAGAAAGTAATGCAAAATGGATTAATCCATTCCAGACTTTTGAAAACAACCCCTAAAACAGCAATTTAACACGAATTTTACTATCTGACGAGACCATGGATCCATAAAATGAAAGCAATGAACAATGTGCTGCAGTCACACAACCAATCAATCAGTAGCTGAACTGGGTTTCATACAGTCACAAAAAAACCACCATAAAAGAGCCACAAAAATACAGTCATACCTCGTGTTGCGTTTGCTTCAGCTTGAGCATTTTCAGGTTGCCTCCTGCGGCGACCTGGAAGTACCAGAAAGGGTTACTTCCGGGTTTCACCACTTGCGCATGCGCATACGCTCAAAACGATCTCACGCTCATGCACAGAAGTGGCGAATCGCAACCAGCGCATACGCACAGACATGGGTTGCGTTCTGCTCAGGTTGTGAACGGGGCTCCGGAACGGATCCCGTTCGCAACCAGAGGTACCACTGTAAAAAAGCAAAATAAATAGCAAAAACAGACAGACCTCAGCGTGGCACTCAAATCGGAAGCGTAACACCCAAAACGGAGCACGTTCGGCTTCCGAAAAATGTTCGCAAACCGGAACACTTACTTCTGATTTTGCATTGTTTGGGTTCCAAGTTGCTTGAGTACCACGGTCTTTGAGAACCAAGGTCCCACTGTAAGCCATATTAAGCATGGAAGCTGAATAAGTAAAATATCGTCTCACCCCTAACATGCCCAAATTGAAGGTGAGAACCTTCTGCTGATGCCACCTTATCAGGAGACCAGTCCCCTGCAAAGTAGAGATTGAGTCTTTGGTGTCTTGGCACGAACCCTTTGGAACTCCTCTCCACTTGAATATCAGGCAGGCAGCATCACTGTTGCCGTTTCAGCACCAACTGAAGACCTTCCTCTCCAAAGAGCCATCATTAAAGCTGAGCTCTTTCCGGGGCTGCATCTGTACTAGGCTAGCTTTCAAAATGCATTTATTGTTTTATCACCAGTTTGTCCTTCGGGAGGCTTGGTGTGGTGTAAATGTAATAAATAAATGAAATATATATAGAAATATTCTTATCATTACTGCCTTTGGGTCGTTCATGTGATGTTGCCCATCGCAGAATGGAAGAAACCAGAATTTCCATGCTTAACCGGAAGGATTGTGCTACCCATACCATTGTAAGGCATGATCTACTTTAGCAATTGCTCCCCTGACTTGGTTTTTGAAAAAGAAGATGTGTTCAATCAGCCAGGAGAAAGGATGTCGCTCAGGTAAGACATTCCACACCTGCCTTGAGTGAGGTGGTGCACAGGGATGGTTCATTACGGACAACAGTCCCCTGTTCTAAAGGAATCTTCTCATTCAGGCGTGAGGCGCCTCTGGCCCTCCAGATATCCCTGAACGACAACTCCCATCAGCCCCGGGAAGCCAAGAACCAGGGATCATGGGAGTTGTAGTTCAGCGATATCCAGAAAACCAAAAGTTCTCCACAGGTGCTCCAGTGAAACGGTTGTCCACCCTGAGACAGGTTTGAAAACAATGAAGACCCACTGGCTTCCTGTTTCCGGCGGTGAGAAATGGCTGACTCTCACACGATCGGACCTCAGCCGTGGCAGTAATTCAGGGTGAAAGAGGAGAGCACAAAATATGGTCTGAAGCTCAACATCAAAAAAACGAAGATCATGGCCACTGGGACCATCACCTCCTGGCAAATAGAAGGGGAAGAAATGGAGGCAGTGAGAGATTTAACCTTCTTGGGCTCCATGATCACTGCAGATGGTGACAGCAGTCAAGAAATTAAAAGACGCCTGCTTCTTGGGAGAAAAGCATTGACAAACCTAGACAGCATCTTAAAAAGCAGAGACATCACCTTGCCAACAAAGGTCTGTATAGTTAAAGCTATGGTTTTCCCAGTAGTGATGTATGGAAGTGAGAGCTGGACCATAAAGAAGGCTGATTGCTGAAGAATTGATGCTTGGTGCTGGAGGAGACTCTTGAAAGTCCCACGGACTGCAAGAAGATCAAACCTCTCCATTCTGAAGGAAATCAGCCCTGAGTGCTCACTGGAAGTACAGATCCTGAAGCTGAGGCTGCAAAACTTTGGCCACCTCATGAGAAGAGAAGACTCCCTGGAAAAGACCCTGATGTTGGGAAAGATGGAGGGCGCAAGGAGAAGGGGACAACAAAGGACGAGATGGTGGGGCAGTGTTCTCGAAGCTACCAG
Organism: Podarcis tiliguerta; assembly: GCF_965153285.1. NCBI lineage: Eukaryota > Metazoa > Chordata > Lepidosauria > Squamata > Lacertidae > Podarcis > Podarcis tiliguerta. The sequence goes on from NC_139542.1 coordinate 3,709,587, forward strand.
CATGAGTTTGACCAAACTGCGGGAGGCAGTGGAAGACAGGAGTGCCTGGCGTGCTCTGGTCCAGGGGGTCACGAAGAGTCGGACATGACTAAACGACTAAACAACAACATGGGGGTAATTAGCCCTGGCAGACTCACCAGGGTGGGGGAGGTCTGTCTCGGAGACCCTAAGACCGTCCGAGATTGTCAGCTGGCACCAAGGTGCAAGCGGCAGGACGCTGGTTCCCAGAGCACAGCACGACTGGCACTCTCCGAAGTCACTCTCACAAGCCGGAAATATCTGTTTGATAAAATAATTAGATTTGGACAATAAACAGACATAGTCTGGACCGAAGAAGACTGAGAAAAAATCTGCAGAATTGCATAGTCCCTGGTGTTTAAGCTCGGACTTCAAAGAGATTCTCATTATGGTGTTTGGATTTACGGAAGTTATTGGTACGTTCCTTTTTCTACTTTTCTATACCTACAATTGTTTTCTATGCCAAGCCTCATTAAGAAACCTATTTATTATAATCTTTTATCTATTATCTATTATCACGATTAATAATAAATAATTTGGATTGTAATTTGGCTCTTTTTTATTTTATTATTTTTAACTGGGTTATGATTTGATGGATTTGTTAATTGGATGCTTTTATTGGAATGATTTAAAAAGAAAAAAAGAGAAAACAATGAAGACCCAGGAGGCAGAGCCAAGGGGGGAGGGGCACACTTGAAATCACTTTTCCATGGTTAGCACCTAGAGAGGAAGCTAAGCCCCTGGGTCTCCTACGCACTGAGCCCTGGGATTTCTATTTAATTATGTTGACATTTGGAGCTATAGGTCTCTATTAGCGTCTGTGCATTTTAGGGATTTCTGTGGGTCCTCTTCTACATCTCTCCTGCATGTTTGGTGATGCTTAAGAGAGTCACCCCTGGGAAACCAGAGAGCTCATCTCTGCAGTTTTCAAGTGGACGACCTTGTTAATTTCAATTTCCAGCTTCCCCCTCTTTGGGGGAGCTCTGAGGTCCCAAATTCACTACAGGGAGGGAGGAGACACCACTTTTCCCCCATAAAATATTTGAGGGGGACAGCCCCCCAATTGATGGGCATTGCCATTCAAATGGTGCGCATGTGCTACATTGTGTGATCGATTGTGCGGGGCAGGGCTCACCTGCCCCCACCCCAATGTTTTATTCAAGTTGGCACCCCTGGGTGGCAGAAAGAGATAGAAGCAGTGGGAGAGAGAGATGGGGAAAGAAGGAAGGAAGGAAGGAAGGAAGGAAGGAAGGAAGGAAGGAAGGAGAGAGAAAGGAGAGAGAGGAAGGAAGGAAGGAGAGAGAGAGAGGGAGGGAGGGAGGGAGGGAGGAAGGAAGGAAGGAAGGAAGGAAGGAAGGAAGGAAGGAAGGAAGGAGGGAGGGAGGGAGGGAGAGTTATTGTTGACTTGTTGCTCTTACCCCCCCTGCCACTGAGGGAATAAGGCCCTTAACAGAGAAAATGTTGGCCACCTCTGGACTGGAGGGTCACACACTCACACTCCAGACTTGCACCCCTCACCCCACTCTGCCTCAGGAAGAAGAAAAACAGCCAAGCCAAGCCCAGTCCTCCTTGGTGCTTGTATTCCCCGAAGATCTCACAAAACCGGGTCGTGGACGTGGAACTGCTGTGTCAAGATCTCGCTCATCCACTGCAGGCAGAAGAGGAGCAGCATGGCGGAGAGCAGGAACTGCAAGATGAGGAGAGCCGACGGGATGAGGGTGCTGAAGAGGACTTGGACGGCCGCAAACAGCAGGGCGGTGCAGAGCAGGGCAACGTAGGCCGTGAAGGCACAGAGGCCCAGGAACAAGATGATGCTCAGGACCATCTTGACGCCATTGAGGAAGGACCCCAGGAACCCGCTGCACGCAGTGGGCGGCGCCACCACTTTGCAGCCAGGAGTCGGCTGCACCGGCGACAGCTCCGACGGCTGAGGTTGCGAGGGCTTCTGGCGAGCCATGGCGATCCCCCTGGGGAGGCACAAAATGTCAGTATATGTACGGTATCGGTTAGAAGATGCATTCTGCAAATAATAAATTATACAGGGGAGGAAGAGAGGAAAAGCTATGCAACAGCTGCAAAATGTTGCTATGAAGGAGTTTTGGAAGCAAGAAAACCCTCTCTTGGGCTCAAGGGAGAGAAATGCATTGCATTGGACTTGACATGCATAAATAAAACTGCTCGTTAATAGTTGACATGCATAAATAAAACTGCTCGTTAATAGTTAGCAAAGAGTCTTGTGTGTGGAATCTACTTCATCACTAAGGCTTCGAAGGTGAAGCCGCTGCATCACTCTGCGTGACTCAGAAAAACAGCTAACACAAAACCCTGTTTTTTACATGTTCACTGAGCTGTTTCAAGGATACCGAGAGAGGAGGCAGGCAACTGGGAATCTCCTCTCCCCAGGTCTCCCTGACGGGACAGCATCTGCCTTCTGAGCTAGGGCAGGTAGAGACTGGAAAGAGTGTCTTTCTGGTGGTGGCACCCCATCTATGGAAACAAAAGGTTTGTATCCAGTTCAGCAGACCTTCCACAGGGATCATAAGAAGATGAGAACATAAGAGCATGTTGGAGCAGACCTATCTAGTCCAGCGTCCTGTTCTCACAGTGGCCGACCAGATCTGAGCACGAGAGACCTCTCCCCTCCTGTGGTTTCCAGAAACTGATGTCCGGAAGCATTTCTGCCTCCGATTGTGGAGACAGAGCATAGCCACCCTGGCTAGTAGCCACTGATAGCCACCAATTTGTCCAATCCTCTTTTAAAACCACCCAACTTGGTGGCCATCACTGGCTCCAGTGGCAGGGAGTTCCATAGTTTAACTTTGTGCTGAATGAATAAGTCCTTTCTTTTACCTGTCCCGAATCTTCCAGCATTCAACTTATTTTATATATATATACATTTTTATTGATTTTTTAACATATCAGTTCCAACAGTCATACAACATATCTTCTCATCATGTACAATGTTTTAGACTTCCGTCAACACCTCTGATGATTTTCCGTTCTTTATCACTTATTCTGCATTTCTTAATTTCTATATTGCATTTAATTGTCCTTAACTAATAATTCTTTTCATAGTCTTTCTTGTAATATTTCAGATTATCCACCTTACAAAACTTCTTGCGGTCCTACTAATCAGTTCGTCGCAATTACTTTTCAAATAGTTCATATATCTAAGTCCTCTAAGAATCTCTGATCCCGCAGGTTTCGAATCCTTCCTGTTAATTTATCTAATTCTGCATAGTCCATCAACTTCATCCTCCATTCTTCTTTCGTCAGTAGTTCATAGAATCATAGAATCATAGAATCATAGAGTTGGAAGAGACCACAAGGGCCATCGAGTCCAACCCCCTGCCAAGCAGGAAACACCATCAGAGCACTCCTGACATATGGTTGTCAAGCCTCTGCTTAAAGACCTCCAAAGAAGGAGACTCCACCACACTCCTTGGCAGCAAATTCCACTGTCGAACAGCTCTTACTGTCAGGAAGTTCTTCCTAATGTTTAGGTGGAATCTTCTTTCTTGTAGTTTGGATCCATTGCTCCGTGTCCGCTTCTCTGGAGCAGCAGAAAACAACCTTTCTCCCTCCTCTATGTGACATCCTTTTATATATTTGAACATGGCTATCATATCACCCCTTAACCTCCTCTTCTCCAGGCTAAACATGCCCAGCTCCCTTAGCCGTTCCTCATAAGGCATCGTTTCCAGTTCTTCAACTTCTTTGGGGGTGTCTGCAAATCCTGTTGTTACGAGAGGGAGAAACCCTTTTCGCTATCCATGTATAATTTTATAAATTTGTATCATGTCTCTTCTGACTCACCTTTTCTATAAACGATAAAGTTCCCAAAGCTACAACAGTTCCTCATAGAGCAGAGTTGCTCCACCCCCTCGATCAGTTTAGCTGCCCTTTTCTGAACCTTTCCCCAACTCTACGATATCAGTTTTGAGGCGACGCAACCAGAATCCCAAATGCAACCACACCAGAGATTTGTATAACGGCATTATGATATTGGCAGTTCTGTTTTCAGTTCTGTTCCTGAATGGTCCTAATTGCTTGTTTGGGCACCTTCTTTTAACAAGTTTAATCAGTTTTATCGCATTTCTATTTCTCATGGAATATTATTCCAGTGCTCTGGGGACTAAAAGCCCTTTTCGTCCCCGTCCCCCCGCCCTTGGCAATTTTGAAGGAGGGAGATCCTTTAAATCAAGTGCATCCGTGTCTCTCCAGATCTTGTCGGAAAGACTCCAGCTCACATGAGCCTCAGGTCACATGGCCAGTGGTCAAGGATGATGGGAAATGTGGTCCAACAAAACAGGAAGGGCCAGAGTTTCCTTACTTTGCTTAGAATAAATTTAAAAATCTTCACGGTTGTGGGTTTGGGAGGGGTCAGTCTGGATGACATCCCAAGTCCCTCCCAGTTCTTTTTTCTTTTTTAAAATAATATTTATTAAAAGTTTAAAGATTACAGAAAAAAAGAAAAGTGAAAAAAGAAGAAAGAATAAAGAATACAAATCAATACATTACAAACATAAAAAGAAAACAAAAAACACAATACATCAAACACAAACAAAAACAATTAAAAACACACCCAATATTTATCATTATCTTTCATTAACTTATTTCCTCGACCTCACACCTCCCTTTTTTGTATTCTAGATAATAACTATATCAGCAAATCCTTTCCATCTTTCACTGCTTTCTGTCATTTAATTATCTTAGTCTATTTTAACCTTATCTTACCATCAAAACCTTAAAGCTTATTTATACTTAACTCCTTATAATATTTCTACTAAAGCCATGTAATTTCATTCCAACGTTTTGCTAACATTTCATTAATTTTACAATATTTCTCTAAATAGGTTTTTAATTTTTTTCCAATCTTCTTCCACCGTCTCTTCTCCCTGGTCTCGGATTCTGTCAGTCCTTTCTATCCATTCCATATAGTCCATCAACCTGGTGATCTTCTATCCGAGGCTCTTAGCTCTTTTCCATGTCCCAGTTCTTGGGGTCTTGTGCCCTGAGAGGGTTGGAATCTGATGGGGGTTACTGATCTCGTCAGTGAACTTAGCTGGCCACTTAAGTGTCCTCATCAGCATCCCAAAATAATGAGTCAGTTTGCAAGGGCTGCAGCTAAGTGATGATGCCCCCCCCCCTCCAAGACGGATTGGTGAGTCTTTCTTCCACTCCATCACCTAGCTGCAAGGTAAGGTCAGTGCTTTCTTTTGGGGGGTACGCAGGGGTACGCATACCCCTAAACATTTTGTGAACCTTTGTACTTTTGTCCATTTACTGTATTTATTCTCCCCGATTTGAACTATAAAATGGTGGTTTTCTTGAGTCAAAATGAGAGTGTACCCCCTAAACGTTTTTTCAGTGGAGGGGGGGAACCACTGGGTAAAGTAAATGGTATAAGGCATGGGTAGGCATACTAAGGCCCGGGGGCCGGATCCGACCAAATCGCCTTCTAAATCCGGCCCACGGACAGTCCAGGAATCAGCATGTTTCTACGTGAGTAGAATGTGTCCTTTTATTTAAAATGCATCTCTGGGTCATTTGTGGGGCATAGGAATTCATTCATTATTATTTTTTTCAAAATATAGCCTGGCCCCCCACCAGATCTGTGGGACAGTGGACCGGCCCCCTGCTGAAAAAGTTTGCTGACCCCTAGGTAAAGGTAAATGTACCCCTGCCCGTACAGGCCAGTCTTGACAGACTCTAGGGTTGTGCGCTCATCTCACTCTAGAGGCCGGGAGCCAGCGCTGTCCAGAGACACTTCCGGGTCACGTGGCCAGCGTGACAAGCTGCATCTGGCGAGCCAGCGCAGCACACAGAACGCTGTTTACCTTTCCGCTAGTAAGCGGTCCCTATTTATCTACTTGCACCCAAGGGTGCTTTCGAACTGCTAGGTTGGCAGGCGCTGGGACCGAGCAATGGGAGCGCACCCCGCCGCGGGGATTCGAACCACCGACCATGCGATCGGCAAGTCCTAGGCGCTTAGGTTTTACCCACAGCGCCACCCGCGTCCCTGGTTTAAGATAAATGACCCCTGGATGGTTAGGTCCACTCAAAGGTGACTATGGGGTGCGGCGCTCATCTCATTTTTCAGGTCAAGGGCGCTAGCATTTGTCCACAGACAGCTTCCCGGGTCATGTACCCAGCATGACTAAACCACCTCTGGAACAATGGAACACTGTGACGGAAACCAGAGCGCATGGAAACACCATTTACCTTTCCACCGCAGCAGTACCTTTTTATCTACTTTCACTGGTGTGCTTTCAAACTGCTAGGTTGGCAGAAGCTGGGACAAAGCAATGGGAGCTCACCCCATTGCATGGATTCGAATTGCCGTCCTTCTGACTCTCCTATCTGCTAGGTATCTGCTAGGTAAGAGAACTTTGACCAGTGTGGTATGAGTGCTGATCTTCCATCTATGCATAGTTCTTGGCACCTATCTGTCTCGGGAGACAATGGAGTGTACCTCTGGGGGTAAAGCCAAACCATTGGAGAGTTACAGCCCCTGCTGTGGCTGTAGAAACTGATATGGGAGAGACATTTTGTTGTTGTTGTTGTTGTTTTATTATTATTAATGTTGCAATACATATATGAAATCTTTACATAGTGATACATATACATTATATTCGTAAATTCACATTTACACATTTCATTATGTACCAACATTTATCCATTTCTTATTTCTTGCCCTGTGTCTTCCCCCCACCCGTACGTGACTTCCTTGTTATTATTTTGTAACTTTATTACTGAGATTGTATTTTTGTATCTTAATAATTAAACATTCATTCTTATATATCTGCTTAGCTTAACTTAACTTTGTGAAATCAGTCTATACAGGTCAATAAATTCTTGTTGGAGCATCTTTTGGTCATGTATTCTTCTATACATTTCCATTCCTGTTTGAGATTTTGATTAGATTGCATTCTAATTGTTGCCGTCATTTTTGCTAATTCAATCATTTCAAAAAAATTATGTTGCCTATCTTTCAATGTTGGTACTTCTTCTGATTTCCAATTTTTTGCAATCAATAACCTTGCGGCAGCTATTGCATATGAAAAGATTCTGGGAGAGACATGTTTTGTTGCAGCTGGGGCAGATGGAGGCGTCCGGTTGTGCTGCTGCAGATGTACTATGCTGTTTCTTCTCTCTGCGCTCCTCCCAGAGGTCATTCCACCTCTGGTCACCTGACTGGTCACCGCAGGGACTGCGGTTGTCTGCAAGGGATTCCCTCATGGCATGGTTAACACTGCCAGCCTTCATGCCACCTTCGCAGACACCGTTGTAATGCAGAATTGGTCTGCCAACCAGCCTCGTGCGTGAAGAAAGCTCACATAGAGACTGTCCTTGTGGATATGTGTGAATAAAGCCATACATTCTAAAGACACCACAGTCTTCGCCATTCCAAGGAAACAGAACCCTGAGTAAATGCCTGGAACCGATGGAGTCTCTCATCTCTTGGATATTAGGGTGGCAGGAAAATGTCTCATTTAGTGTGATGCAGCAGCTAAAAAAGCCAATGCAATTCTGGGCTGCATCTATAGGAGTATAGCATCTAGATCAAGGGAAGTAATAGTGCCACTGTATTCTGCTCTGGTCAGACCTCACCTGGAGTACTGTGTCCAGTTCTGGGCACCACAGTTCAAGAAGGACACTGACAAACTGGAACGTGTCCAGAGGAGGGCAACCAAAATGGTCAAAGGCCTGGAAACGATGCCTTATGAGGAACGGCTAAGGGAGCTGGGCATGTTTAGCCTGGAGAAGAGGAGGTTAAGGGAGAATATGATAGCCATGTTCAAATATATAAAAGAATGTCACATAGAGGAGGGAGAAAGGTTGTTTTCTGCTGCTCCAGAGAAGCGGACACAGAGCAATGGATCCAAACTACAAGAAAGAAGATTCCACCTAAACATTAGGAAGAACTTCCTGACAGTAAGAGCTGTTTGACAGTGGAATTTGCTGCCAAGGAGTGTGGTGGAGTCTCCTTCTTTGGAAATCTTTAAGCAGAGGCTTGACAACCATATGTCAGGAGTGCTCTGATGGTGTTTCCTGCTTGGCAGGGGGTTGGACTCGATGGCCCTTGTGGTCTCTTCCAACTCTATGATTCTATGATTCTAGTTGACATCTTCTAGCACTCCTAAGCCGGTGAATCTGGTGCTTTCTCTTGTCAGTTTTTTAAACGGGCCCTGAAGACTTCTCTGCTCCAAGCTGCTTTTAATTAATGTTTTAATGCTCTGTGCTTAAAACTGCTGCTATTTTAAAGTCGTGTTTTGATAACTGCTGGATTTAATATACGCGGTATTGGCACTGTTTTAAACTACTGCCAGGATATTATATTACCTGGGAATAAGGGTGTCTCTGGACTGGCGCTGTTCTGTAGGAGGGGTTCAAGGATGCAGGGGAAATGTAGGTTTACCCAATTAAAGTGAGTTAAAGCACCGGATCTTTTCCAGCTCATGGGACTCAGCTACATAAGTAAAGAAATAACGTTTTAAATGTGTCATAATACTGTGACACCAGATGGCGCCGTGGAGTCCCATCTTCTGCCAACTTGATTTCCCATAATGAAGTTTACAATGCGTTTTCCTAAAACGTTTTTTTTTTATGTGTCTAGATCCAGCTATGGTTCTAGAACCTAACCTTACCCAACCCGCCCAAAAACAGTCATATTTTCTATGGCTGCCAAGGGCTCCTAGTAATGATGGCTAGATGCTGTCCCTAATTTTGAAGGAAATTGGTCTCTGAACACCAGCTACTGGGGACCGCAGGTGGGAGAAGATTATAGCTTGTAATGCCTTGAAAGAGAACATGATGAAAATGATGTATAGATGGTATAGTACACCTGAGAAATTAGCTGGAATGTATAAGACAAATAGTAAGTGTTGGAAATGTAAAGAAAAGGAAGGAACATTTTACCATATGTGGTGGGAATGTAAGAAAGTAAAAAACTTCTGGGAAATGATATATAATGAGATGAAAAAAATGTTGAAGTATACATTTTTTAAAAAACCAGAAGCTTTTTTACTTGGTATTATAGGTGAGGATATTAATAGGCAAGATGTTAAATTGTTTTTGTATGCAACAACAGTGGCAAGAGTATTGAAATTCCGACGAAAGAAGAATGACAGGCGAAATTAATGGACTACGCAGAATTAGATAAAATGACAGGAAGGATTCGAAACCTGTGGAACCAGAGTTTCACAGAAGATTGGAAGAAATATACGAACTATTTGAAGAGCAACTGTAATCAACAAATTACACTAGTAGGACTACAAGAAGCTTTGTAAGGAGAAATGTATGAAGCATTGCAAAGTAGAGAAAGAATAGAGATATTAGTTATGAGTTAAATGTAATTGTGGAAGTAAGAAATGTATATTTATTGAATAAATTGGAAAATTTTCAGATGTGATTGATGTAAGTAAAAAAAATGGTGTAAGATATGAAAGTATGTTTAATTATTGCTGAAAATGATATGTTGAAAACTAATAAAAATTTATATACAAAAATGAAAAAAAAAGAATTGTAGAAGAGTTGGAAGGGACCCTGAGGGTCATCTAGTCCAACCCCCTGCAATGCAAGGATCTCAGCTAGATTGTACGGGGCAGATGGCCAACCAAACTCTTCTTAAAAACCTCCAACGAGGGAGAGTCTACAACCTCCTAAGGGAGTCCATTCCATTGCTGAACAGCTCATACTGATTGATTTGGCGCACACCCTACTTGTGGACTTCCTAGAGGCAGCTGGTTGACCATCATGGGAACAGGATGCTAAACTAGGTAGACCATAAGGGAAGTAGCAGCCATATGAAGAAAGGTTGCAGCATTTCAGACTTTTTAGTCTGTGAAAAAGGCAAATTCCATGCTATGGATCCTTAGGAAAAGAACTGAAAACAAAAACTGCCAGGATCATAATGTGCTGGGCCCGGGGGTAAACCCAAGCAATGCAGTCCAGGTCCAGTCCCGAATCCAAGGGTTCCGCGAAGAGTCAGTCCAACAGGGTCAAGGCAGGAAACCAGGCGGGGTCAGGCACAGAGTCACAGACAGGTTCTAGCAAACAGCAATGTTGCTCCTGCAACCTGGGGCAGGGTCCGACAGCCTTTTATCTTTGTCGGGGTAACGGCCGGTCCTGATCCCCCGGCGACTCACCTCCCTGTCTCGCCCAAAGGCGAGCACTCCTCCTGCGAGTACTCAGGTCTCTCCTTCTCTCAGACCTTAGTCTCTGCAGATCGGGAGATGTCTGTGGGTTACTATACCCAGAGGCCGCCTCAGCCTCCCCTGACCCAACCAGTAGTGGAGCAGCTGTAAGCGATGGCCCAGCTGGAGGCAACGAGGTCATCCCCGCATCTGGAGCCAGGGCAGGCTCAGGCCCCTGACTCAGCCCAGCTGGTGCTTGTTGCAGGGGAACCTGTGCAGACTGGGACTCTTCAGGATCAGGCCCCAGGCTTGGTTCAGATGCTGCCTGAGGCAAAGGATCCGGTGTGGACTGAGACTCCTCTGGTTCTGAGTCCGAGCCCCAGTCCCAGGCCATCACACATAACGCCATTGTGCAAATCTACCGCATGGCTACATTTGCAGTACTGTGAAAAGTTATGGCCACCTCACCTCAAAAAGGACATTGCAGAGTTGGAGAAGGTTCAGAAAAGAGTGAGGGGATGGAGAGGCTCCCTGACGAAGAAAGGTTGCAACGTTTTGGACTTTTTAGAATGGAGAAAAGGAGATTTAAGAGGCAGTGTGATAGAAGTTTATAGAATTCTGCGTGGCACAGAGGAAGAGGACTGAGAAAGGTTTTCCTCCCTCCTTCATGACACTAGAGCTCACTGCCCAAGGCAGCAGTACTTCTGAGCACCAGTTGCTGGAAACTACAGGAGGGGAGAGGGCTCTTAGGCTCTAATCCTGCTTGCAAATTGCCCAGAAGAGGCATCCGGTTGGCTATTGTGAGAAGAGGCTTTGGCCTGATCAAGTAGCTGGACTCTTCTTATGTTCTCCCACTGAGACTTCATGACTACTCAAAGAGAAATGAGGTGTTTGAAAGTTGGAGAAATGTGTCAGAGTTTGGCACCTTCCACCTATGCACCCATAACACACTTTACGACACATCCAGACACACACATGTACATGCATGCTTTACAGGGAATCAGCAGGACTCCCCATGTGGATTTGCCCTGACCTGTTAATAACAGCAAGAACGACTAATTTTAGACACTGGGATCCCAAGTTAGGGTTTATCCACACTTCCCTTTCCTCTGCTCTTTACAGGCATAAAGGTAAAGGGTAAAGGGACCCCTGACCGTTAGGTCCAGTCGCGGACGACTCTGGGGTTGCGGCACTCATCTCGCTTTATTGGCCGAGGGAGCCGGCGTACAGCTTCTGGGACATGTGGCCAGCATGACTAAGCCGCTTCTGGCAAACCAGAGTAGCACATGGAAACATCATTTAGCTTCCCGCCGGAGTGGTACCTATTTATCTACTTGCACTTGAACTGCTAGGTTGGCAGGAGCAGGGACCGAGCAATGGGAGCTCACTCCGTCGCGGGGATTCGAACCGCCGACCTTCTGATTGGCAAGCCCTAGGCTCTGTGGTTTAGACCACAGCGCCACCCGCGCTCCCTTTACAGGCATAGTCTATGCTTTAAAGCCCTGTGTGCAAGTGCCCTTTATTTTTTTGTTCTGCATTCTCCATGAATGTCTGCTCTCTAAAGCTCAATCAGAGCAAATGGCAATCTAGAGAAAATTCAAATTGACGTTTGCTCTGATTGAGCACTAAATACCAGTTGTTGGACACTAAAGGAGGGTGCTCTTTCGCTCGTGTGTTGCTTGCAGGCTTCCCATTGGGGCATCTGGTGAGAACAGGATGCTGGGATGAATGGGCCTTGCCCCTTCATTATACCAGGGCTAAAAATGAGCAATGGGATCCACGGTATGGTCTTCAGGCTCCCAGGGCAGGAAAGCCCCAACTTACCTCCCTTCTAGGCTGAGCTCAGCATTAGATGTTACCCCCAGGCCCGTCCTCGTGTCTGAATTATTGACCCGTTCATTGGGCAGAGATGTCTCCCACACCACATCCCGGCCTAATGGGAGTGGCTGCCCTGGGGAGGGCACTCTGTTTCTTGACTGCTGATGTCACAAACCCAGCTGGCTGGGTAATGGCAGCCCTGCAAGCCCTCAACTTTTGGCTGGGGACTGGTGGCCACCCTGGAGAAGACTTCCTGTTAGGGAAGCTGGACCCCACTCTCTCATTCAGATTTTTCCTCCATTGACCAGGTTCTGAGTTTCAGATGGGGGACGTCTCCAGCCCCACCTGAAGATGCCAGATATTGAACCTGATTGCCCTACGACCCTCCTCCAGAAAAGTACAAAGGAAAAAGCAGTAGAGGTCAACCTTCAGAAAGTCATCATGGGGTGACTACTGGAATAGAATCTCCCACAGAGGTCTTCCATCATACAGCCAACTAGACCCTAATGTGACTAGCCTAGCGGTCCAGATGAGAACTGGGAACTGTCTCCATGGGTATGTCTCTCTTATGGTCCATGGGGTGGTGGCAGTGGTTAGGATCTCATTCAGCTCTGGCCAGAAAACGCAGCCAAGATTCTGAGTGGGAGGGGGTTTGGGGGGGACGGGGAGCCACCCAAAAAACCCCAATACTAATCTGCTCCTGAATCATCATGACTAATTTTAGTAATGGGATTTTTTTTAAAAAAAAAAAAAAGACCAACTCAAATTTGTTGGGCAAAGAGGGGTGCAACGCTAAGCCAACATAGGACCAGAGAAAGCTGTCTTCAGGGCTCATTCAGATGTGCTTTTTTTGCCATGTTTCTAGGCACAGATCATAAAATTGTAGATTTGGGAGGGACCATGAGGGTCATCTATACCAGCCCCCTGCAATGCAGGAATTTTTTGCCCAACTTAGGTCTCGAACCCATGACCCTGAAATGAAGAAATCTGTGCTTTAAAGCTCCCTGTCCAAGCACTTCTTGTTTCTGTTTTGCTCCAGAGCATGAAGACCTGCTCTTTACTGCTAAATCGGAACAAACAGCAATCCATGGGAAACCCAAATGATCGATTGGTTCCAATTCAACATTATAGAGCAGGTTTTCCTGGCAAAATCCCTTTTCACCCTGAGCTGTTTGGCGTTTTAGCAGCCCCAACTTTTGTCTTTGCTAAATACCTTCCACCCACCCACAGTGGAGACGTCCCTGCCAGATGCGAATTGCTAGGGTCTTCCTAGCTGTCAACGGAGTTAAAACCCAAGACTTAACGCTAGAAGAACACCATGAAGTTGTCCATGCAGGGGAGGCATGTTTATTGCAGTGTTTAGGGGCAAATCGAAAGCTCCCACATTGTCTTGTTTTGCAGCGGGGCTGTTTTCAAGCCCTGCTGATTTCATGACCCTAAGGAAAAGCCCACATTCTTGGTCTCCTCCAGCACCTTTTCCTGCACCCACGAGGAGATCGTAGAGAGCATCAAGGCAAGGGCACCAGAGATGAATAAGTAGACGATGTGGCGCCCCAGGTCAGAGGTGATGCGCAGCACATCAAGGAGCGGGGCAGCCAAGGGGCCGAGGAACTGGGTGGAGGCGATTAGCTCAGAATGGAACCGGTCGGTCATCAAGAAGTAGTAAGTGGTTGAGAGCACTATCACAAAGGTGGCCATGCACATGGCTGGGGTCTTCCGCTAGGCTCTTCCTCTGCTAGGCAGCACCATGGTCCACAGGGCTGGGGGGGGGGCTGCATTCCCTGGAAATGAATGGGGAAGAGGAACCATGGATGAACTGGACGAAGGCAGCTTTCCCTGGCCTGGTATCCTCTGGATCAGCGATTCTCAACCTGTGGGTCTCCAGATGTTGTTGGACTACAACTCCCATCACCCCTAGCTAGCAAGGCCAGAGCTCAGGGATGATGAGAGTCGTAGTCCAACAATATCTGGAGACCCACAGGTTGAGAACTGTTGCTCTGGATTGTTTTGGACTACAACTCCCATCAGCACAGCCATATGCTGGACTACAACTCCCATGAGTCCTGGCCAGCACAGCCATATAGAACCACAGAATACAATTGGAAGGAACCCCAAGGGTCATCTAGTCCAACTCCTGCAACGCAGGAATGTTTTATACTACAACTCCCATAAGCCCCCTGCCAGCATGGTTCTTCTCAGGCTGAAAGCCTCAGGCTGATTGATTTAGTCAATCAAAGTTTGCACCCATAGTTGCACCCATGTGTTTTGCTTTTAATTTTTTATTGAATTTACTTGATAAGCTAACATACAGTCATACCTCGGGTTGAAGTAACTTCAGGATGAATATTTTCAGGTTGCGTTCCGCAGCGACCCGGAAGTAACGGAGCGCATTACTTCCGGGTTTCGCCGCTTGCGCATGCACAGACGCTCAAAATGACATCATGCGCAGAAGCAGCTAAATGTGACCCGTGCACGTGCAGGCGTGCAGTCGCATGTTACGTCCGCTTCAGGATGTGAACAGGGCTCCGGAACGGATCCCATTCACATCCAGAGGTACCAATATAATTATATATGGTCTTTTGGGGGTGATCGCAAAACAGTGACAATTCAAAACACAATACAATTCACCATACACTCCTACATATATACACATGAGACTTTCCACCCCCAATGCTTTTACCTTTTCTATTTTCCTGTTGTACAAAACTTAACATTATACTAATTATACTATCTTAAAGTTCCTTACTAATTTTTAAAACCTTTTCATTCATGTATACAGAAATCATTCAAGTGCTGTCGAAGAAGCCACACTACTGTTATATTTTTTTAAGTAGTTCTTGAACATGTCTCATTTTTGAACAAATTTTTGGTTAACATTACCTCTCAGCCTGTTTGTCATTTGAGCCAATTCAGCAAATTCTACCAATTTGTTTAGCCATTTTGTTTTTGAAGGAACTCCCTCACCCTTCCAGTTTTGTTGCAGCCCTAGTTTGGACTTGGAGGTCCAACTTGCAACCGCACAAGATTTTCAAAAGAAGGAATGGCAAGGGAGGGGAAGAGATGATTTTCAACAGGACTACGACGTAGGATGGGGTTGTTTTCATCAAGGTCGTAGTAGAAAGAAAGGCATAAGATTCTCTCCTCTCTCACCCACCAGTCCTGTTGAAAATCACCTCTCCCCACATTGGCATGTTAGTCGACATGATTGCAGGTGGAAATCCCATTTTGCCTCTCGTTCCCCCCAGAGCTCATTTGCAGCCAAGTTGTGGAAGATTTTCTTCTATAAGGGTGGGCTTTTCATTCACCCCCCTCACCTAGCTGCTGCCAGGTAGAAGAATAATAGCCAGGTGTGCTGTGTGACAGCTGAGCTGGTTGGAAGCTGGATACACAGAGACCACCTTGCTCTGTGCTGGATCCACAGCTGTGACTAATGGAGAAGCAAGATCTGTGTTTAATAATAATAATATATTATTTATACCCCACCCACCTGGCTGGCTTTCCCCAGCCACTCTGGGCGGCTTCCAACTGAATATTAAAAACAATACAGCATCAGACATTAAAAACTTCCCTAAACAGGGCTGCCTTCAGATGTAGTCTAAAAGTCTGGTAGTTGTTGTTCTCTTTGACATCTGGTGGGAGGGTGTTCCACAGGGCGGGTGCCACCACCAAGAAGGCACTCCCACCAGATGTCCTCAGAAACGTACTGGGAGCCAATGCAGGTCTTTCAAGACCGGTGTTATGTGGTCTCGGCAGCCACTCCCAGTCACCAGTCTATTCTGGATTAGTTGTCGTTTCTGGGTCACCTTCAAAGGTAGCCCCACATAGAAAGCATTGCAGTAGTCCAAGCGAGAGATAACCAGAGCATGCACCACTCTGGCGGGCAGGGAGCATCTCATCCTGCGTACCAGATGGAGCTGGTAGACAGCTGCCCTGCACACAGAATTGACCTGCGCCTCCATGGACAGCTGTGAGTCCAGAAGGACTCCCAGGCTGCGCACCTGGTCCTTCAGGGGCACAGTTACCCCATTCAGGACCAGGGAGTCCCCCACACCCGCCTGCCCCCTGTCCCCCCAAAACAGTACTTCTGTCTTGTCAGGATTCAACCTCAATCTGTTAGCCGCCATCCATCCTCCAACCGCCTCCAGTCACTCACACAGGACCTTCACCGCCTTCACTGGTTCTGATTTGAAAGAGAGGCTGAGCTGGGTATCATCTGCATATTGATGGACACCCAGTCCAAACCCCCTGATGATCTCTCCCAGCAGCTTCATATAGATGTTAAAAAGCATGGGGGAGAGGACGGACCCCTGAGGCACCCCACAAGTGAGGGCCCAGGGTTCTGAACACTCATCCCCCACCACCACTTTCTGAACACAGCCCAGGAAGAAGGAGCAAAACCACTGTATAACAGTACCCCCAGCTCCCAGCCCCTCAAGACGGTCCAGAAGGATGTTATGGTTGATGGTATCAAAGGCCGCTGAGAGATCCAGCAGAACTAGGAAACAGCTCTCACCTTTGTCCCTAGCTTGCCGGAGATCATCAACCAGTGTGACCAAGGCAGTATCAGTCCCATGTTAGAGCCTCTCCATCTTACGCCCAGGTTGTCTGTACGTGAAAATAAAGCCATGTATCCTAAATCTACCACTGTCTCCGCTGACCTTCATTCCAAGGAAACAGAACCCTGAGTAACTGCTGGAACCCCGGAAGCCGCTCACCTTTCAGAGATTAGGTAGGCATGCAACAATTCACATCCTTGGGCGGAAGCCCCAGTGTGCTACCTGGCAGCTCTGCTGACTTTCCCAGTGCCAGATTCCCACCCAGTAGGCTGTCCTCTGACCTACAGGCCCCGAACCTCTTAGCCTGCAGTCCACAGCTAACCTGTGGCCCAGAAAGAGCTCCCAGAGTCCAACGGGTGCAGCATCTTGGTCAAGGCACCCTTGCTTGGCGGGAGCCCCTGGACCGCACCTGCCCCGGGAGCTCCCATTGTGAAGCAGAGGACAAAGCCGCCACCCACCTGTGAGGTCATCAGAAGGCAACCAATTGGAAGCTAAGAGTCGCTCTAAGCAGAGAGCCTGGGTCCTGCAGGTGCCTCTGGGAAGCCCAGAACATGAGTGCAATCGCTTCTGAGCTGCTAGCAGCAGGTGCAACAGGAACAGACCTTAGTGGCACATACACAGCAGAAGGGGGACATTCAGTCTTGAGAACACGAAAAGAGCCTGCAGGATCAAGCCAATGGCCCATCTAGTCCAGCATCCTGTTCTCACAATGGACCATGCTTTTTATTGGTGTTTTACTTAATACAAACAAACAAAATGCAGTAAAATTCAACAGTCATTTACCCACATTCTTTCCCCACACTCTGCCGATCATTGACTTCCTTCCCTCCCTTCAACAGCTTATGTCAGTTACTTTTCCACCATTTCTTATTGCATCCAATCCTATCTACATCGTAAGATTTATTTCAGTCCTGCCAGAGTCTTCAGATTTCTACAGTTATTATTTATGTACTCCATAAATTTACTCCGGTCTTCTTGGAATTTTGCTTCCTCCTGATTTCAGATTCTACAGGTCAGTTTTGCTAGTTCCGCATTATCAACCATCATCGTCTGCCATTCCTCTACTGTTGGTAACTCTGGTACTTTCCATTTTTGAGCTAACAAAGTTCCTCACAGTGGACAATTCAATGCTTCTTCATGGAGGAGAGGGCTATTGGTGGCTACCTACAAATGCAACACAAAAGAACCCACAAGCAAACAAAGAGCAGGCAATATCCCCACCCCCAAAAAGGTGACTAGTGCCATAGTTCTAGAAAAAGAGGCGCCAGAACTCACCAGCAACACCTCTCTTGTTCTCTTATAATGGCAATGGCGCCTACCTGAAAGGTGCCAGGACTGAGTTCCGGCTGAGAAGAAGCCCTGCCCTCAGTCAATAAAACAAACCAAAGAACACCATTTTTAAAAATTAGAAGCAGGCCTTGCAGGTGCCTGAGGGCACTGTGTTGCTCATAGGCACCACATTAGGGGTCAGGTACGCAGGTGGAGCTGTAGGTTAAACCACAGAGCCTAGGACTTCCAATCAGAAGGTTGGTGGTTCAAATCCCCGCAATGGGGTGAGCTCCCGTTGCTCAGTCCCTGCTCCTGCCCACCTAGTAGTTTGAAAGCACGGCAAAGTGCAAGTACATAAATAGGTACCACTCCGGCGGGAGGATAAACGGCGTTTCCATGCGCTGCTCTGGTTCGCCAGAAGCGGCTTAGTCCTGCTGGCCACATGACCCAGAAGCTGTCGGCCGGCTCCCTCGCCCAGTAAAGCGAGATAAGCGCCGCAACCCCAGAGTCAGCCACAGCTGGACCTAATGGTCAGGGGTCCCTTTACTTTTATCTTACTGGGCTAGATGAACAGAGGAATATAGAAACTGTCAAGGACTGGCTGCATGCAGAGGAGGGAGGCACCAGCTGAGGAACCCCCGAGGGAAGAAGGCTCGGAACCTGGGGGTTGGTGGTGGGACGATGAGAGGTCAGAGGGAGAAGATTGGGGTGAGGAGGTGTTGGAAGTTGAGGAGGCAACAGGGCTTAGTGAGCTGGGAGAGTCTGTGGCAGAGAGAAGACCAGACTCAGTGGCAGAAGCTGAAGCAGGCCAGGGGAGGAGGGAGGCCAAGAGGCAGGGATGGTGCAGAGTCACGGGTGTCTCCCCCTCCTGCCAAGACAAGCTCCCCTCTCTGCTTGTCCCCTGGGACCAGAAGAGGGCTGAAACAGGAAGAGCAGGAGTAGGGTACACACAGGCGCAGTCTCTGAATGCTTGGGGAAAGCTCTGGAGAAGAGGAGACCTAGACAGGTGTTGGCAGGCGAGGACTTTCAGTTTCATGGGGCAAGACCTGCTGGGGATGAACGGCTGACACTCAACCAAGTCTGCAGAGATCCTGTTTTTTGCTAATACAGTGGTACCTCGGGTTAAGAACTAAATTCGTTCTGGAGGTCCGTTCTTAACCTGAAACTGTTCTTAACCTGAAGCATCACTTTAGCTAATAGGGCCTCCCGCTGCCGCCGTGTGGTTTCTGTTCTCATCCTGAAGCAAAGTTCTTAACCCAAGGTATTATTTCTGGGTTAGCAGAGTCTGTAACCTGAAGCCTCTGTAACCCAAGGTACCACTGTAAAGAGTTAACTTAGGGTTACCAGACGTCCCCAGATTTGCAAATCTGTCCCCGGGAAACATGGCAGCGGCAACCTCAGCAGCCCGGAGCCAGCCTGGTAGCGCAGTTGGCTCTGGCTGGCTTCAGGAGCTGCTCACTCCTGCCGCCACTGTCGAAGGGGAATCAGGGAGGTCTGGTGGTACAGATCTCCTGCCCCCTTCCCCCTTTGTTTTGACAGATCAGGGAAGGCTCGGGAGTCACTGGCGGGCAGGCGCTGCCCAGGAGGGGAGCAAGGCACGTGGTTTCTCTGCCAAGCAAAGTGCAAAGCCCTTCTTTCACACCCTGTGAAACATAAATGCTCAGAGTTTTTTTAAAAAAAAAAAACTGGGCAACAGCCACCCGCCCATGACTCCTGAGCCTCCCCCGATCAGTCAAAACAAAGGGGGAAGGGGGCAGGAGATTGGGGGAGGCTTGGGAGTCGCGGGCGGGCAGCGCGCCGTTGCCCAGTTTTTTAAAAACTCTGCAAATTTATGTTTCACAGGGTGCGAAAGAAGATCTTTGCACCTTTATACAATATGCATGTGTGCTTGGGCCCAGGGTCTTTTGCCTCACCATCCCCACTATAGTGGTACCTCGGGTTACAGACGCTTCAGGTTACAGACGCTTCAGGTTACAGACTCCGCTAACCCAGAAATAGTACCTCAGGTTAAGAACTTTGCTTCAGGATGAGAACAGAAATCGTGCTCCGGCAGTGCAGCAGCAGCAGCAGGAGGCCCCATTTGCTAAAGTGGTACCTCGGGTTAAGAACAGTTTCAGGTTAAGAACGGAGCTCTGGAACGAATTAAGTTCTTAACCTAAGGTATCACTGTACTGACTCCCTGTTCTTACTCAGCTTCAAAAAAAAAAAGTGTCCCGGATTCATTAGAAAAACTCTGGTAACCATAAGTTAACTTTGAAGGGTGTGATTTACTGTCAGAGGGCTCTTAGACAGTTCCAGACAGGAAAATTCACTCAAGGGGGGGGGATGGTGAAGGACTGGCGAGAAGGGGGGGGGGGCTCATCTGGCCCATCCCCTTCGTAGATCACTGCCTTGCCGTGGCGAAGGGGCTTGAATAACTCAAGAAGCTATGAGCTATGCCGTGCAGGGCCACCCAAGATGGACAGGTCCTAGTGGAGAGTTTTGACCAAACGTGATCCACCTGGAGCAGGAACCGGCAAGCCACTCCAGTATCCCTGCCAAGAAAACTCCATGGACAAAGACAACAGTCTGACCAAACTGTGGGAGGCAGTGGAAGACAGGAGTGCCTGGCGTGTTCTGGTCCATGGAGTCACGAAGAGTTGGACATGACTAAACGACTAAACAACAACAAATACTGCACACATGGCCTGGAAGTCCCCGGAAGCCGTCAGACCTGTCTCCCTGCACCCACCCCCCACAAGTTAGTCGTGCGAGAAGGGAGTTAAGCAGCTGCAGACAGGGGTGCCTGGCGTGCTCTGGTCCATGGAGTCACAAAGAGTCGGACACAACTAAATGACTAAACAACATCTGGCCCATGGACCTGAGTGTCTCCATTCCCAGCACAACAGCCCGGCCCACTTGCCAAAGAGCCGCTCTACACAGGACCAATTTTTCGAAGCTCTCCCTTTATTCGTGGTTGCTCCTCTCAAGAGCAGCTCCTTTCACTGAGGAAGAAGATCAAGGGCAGGAGGAAGATGATGTTGCAGAAGATCAGCCCAACACGGACCAGGAAGTAAGCGACCGCCAAGGACATCACCAGGTCCTCGATCCCCTGGACGTAAAGGTGGAAGGACGTCTGCTGGGCTCTCTCCCCCGCTGCCCCCTGGCACAAGGCATGCCCCGTCCTCAGGTTCTCGGAAGATGCAGTGCCCATTATGGTGTTTGCCCTGGGGACGAAGGGAGAAGCAAGCGGGACTATTTGCAAGGTGGCTGGAAGCAAAAGAGACCCACTCTGAAATAAGGGAGTGGTTCAAGGTGTGGGCGGGATGTGGGTAGCGCTATGGGTTAAACCACAGAGCCTAGGGCTTGCTGATCGGAAGGTCGGTGGTTCAAATCCCTGCGACGGTGTGAGCTCCCATTGCTCAGTCCCTGCTCCTGCCCACCTAGCAGTTCGAAAGCACGTCAAAGTGCAAGTAGATAAATAGGTACCACTCCAGCGGGAAGGTAAACGGCGTTTCCATGCGCTGCTCTGGTTCGCCAGAAGCGGCTTAGTCATGCTGGCCACATGACCCGGAAGCTGTACACCGGCTCCCTTGGCCAATAAAGCGAGATGAGCGCCACAACCCCAGAGTTGGCCACGACTGGACCTGATGGTCAGGGGTCCCTTTACCTTTTCAAGGTGTGGGATATTTAAAATGCAGTCAAACCAACAATGCGCGTTTGCTAGATAGGCACATGATAGATGCTGAAGCTCACAGAATTTTCCTGTAAGTTTGCTACAGAGAACTTTGTGAGAGACACTCCCACTGTGCCCTGACACAGGGAGGGTATATTGTCCTTCCCTTCCTGAGCACATCCTCTTCTCTTACTCTTCATGTCATCACCAAGGCAGAAATGTGAGAGCAACTGCTAAGTCTGAGCTACAGCTCAGAAACTCCATCTTAAACTAGACCTAAGCATGTCTTTTGTAGGGTCATGGGTGGTACTGTGGGTTAAACCACAGAGCTTAGGACTTGCCAATCAGAAGGTCGGCGGTTCGAATCCCCGAGACGGGGTGAGCTCCCATTGCTCAGTCCCAGCTCCTGCCCACCTAGCAGTTCGAAAGCACGTCAAAGTGCAAGTAGATAAATAGGTACCGCTCTGGCAGGAAGGTAAACGGAGTTTCCGTGCGCTGCTCTGGTTCGCCAGAAGCGGCTTAGTCATGCTGGCCACATGACCCGGAAGCTGTACGCCGGCTCCCTCAGCCAGTAAAGCGAGGTGAGCACCGCAACCCCAGAGTCGGCCATGACTGGACCTAATGGTCAGGGGTCTCTTTACCTTTACCTTTAAGCATGTCTTTGTAACTGAATTACCATTTTAAGCCTGCCAGAACAAAGCTGCTGTATCTGTTATTCTGCAGCAGAAACTTTGAGTGAATGTTATTGTTTTACCTTTTACAAGACTGTTTGTGTGGTTGTTGTTCTAAGAAGAGGAAAAGAGGGGAAACACCAGGAGAATCCAATCTGCCTTAAAGCATCCTGGATTACTTAAACTAAAAGGCTAGGACTAGCCTATCTTAGCTTCCTTTTAAGCTGCAAAGGAATGGCACTCTGCTGAACTCACAAACGTGAAGAAGGAAGGATAATAGCTAATAAATAAATCTTCTCCCAGCATCTGTTCACATCCCTACACAAGGCAGGTCTCTAAGGCATATCGAAGAGTGCAAGTTTGTAAATGAAAATGAAAATACAACAAAAATGAAATAAACTGGCAGGGAAATGTGAGCTTCAAGGATGTGACAAATGTGGATGTACCAGCTGCCAGGGGGAGAGGGCACAGAAAGGAAACTAGAGATGGTCTAATGCAGTCCACTCATCCTTTTCAGTCATCACATCTTGCAGCAGTGAGTTCCTGCTGTCAGTTAAGCTCTGGGGAATGGACTTTGCTCTAAGTCTGCCTTCTACTGGGTCAGGTTCTGGGCACCACAATTTAACAAGGATGCTGACAGGCTGGAGGGTGTGCAGAGGAGGGAGACCAAGATGATCAAAAGTCTAGAAACCAAGCCTTTGGAGGAATGATCACAGGAGTTGGGTATGTTTAGCCTGGAGAAGAGGATGTGGGATGTGATACATAGATAGCAGTCAAGTACAACATTCCTTGTTTTCCTAGAGTGGACTTGCAGAGGGATGTTTGCTCCAGTCAGTAGAAAACTTCCTGTTTCCTCCTGACTGGGACATACTTCCTCTTGCATGTTACTAGAGGTGGGCATGACCTTACCTGTTCAGGTAACGAAAAAGACAAGCAACAGCTGTTTTTAGCTAGAGATGCTCTGCTGGCTTTCAGCTTTCAGCCAACAAAGAAACTATCTCCATATGGGATTGACTCACATGTATGTATATATCTAACTAAGTCTGTCTTCAGGGGTCCATCTGTGAACTAAATGTGTGAGTAAACTTATTTTATACTATTTTACACAAGATTGTGTTGTGTCTATTCTTTTAAGGAAGAGAAAGGGGGAGTCCTATATTGAGAAGCTTAAACAAGCTTGCAACAAGCTAACCGCTGTGTGTTTAAAAGGGGAATGCACTCTGCTAAGTAAAGGGACTTGCTAAAGCAAGTTAGGAAGGATATTATTAAACAAGGTATCCTCTCCTGCCTCCCTGAACATTCCCACAGAGGAGAGTGAGAGGAGATCTGAGAGCGGTCTTCAAATATCAAAAGGGCTGCCACATGAAGGATGGAGCAAGCTAGTTTTCTGCTGCTCCAAAGGGGAGGCCCCAAAACACTTGATTCAAATTACAAGATTGCAGATTCCGACTGAACATTAGGAAGAACTTTCTGGCGGCAAGAGTTGTTGGGCAGTGGGACAGACAAGCTCAGAAGGTGGTGGACTCTCCTTCCTTGGAGGTTAAATGACCATCTGTCTGGGGCTCTTTAGTTGAGAATTCTGTATAGCAGGGGTTGGACTGGATGACCCTGGGCATCCCTTCCAACTCTAGGATTCTAGGATTCCTCTTTAGGTGTTGGACAACCCCTCAGCTTTTGTTCAGAGGATACCAATGGGGGCTTCCATTGGCACTGCTTGCCTGACTGTGGTCTCCATAGCCAGATGGCCTGGCAAACTTTGCCTACGACTGCACCCTCCCTCTCTGTATGGGCAATCTATCCGGAAGATAAATTGTATATTGAGGAGTTAGTGATCTGACATGGTTCTGCTCCCTGCCTCTGTTCCTTCCCCCTCCCTGTCTCTTGTTAAGTTATTTGATGGCATGAAGAACAGCCTTTAATATCCTAAAATAGGGGTCAGCAACCTAAGGCCCATGGGCCACAAGCGGCCCACGGGGGTCGTTTAACTGGCCCACAAGCTGCCCGCTTGGCAAGTCCATGCGCACTGTGCTAAACCAGCGCAGGGACTCACTTCCACGTCTGCACATGCGCAGATGCCCAAAATCGCGTCTGCACATGTGCAGATGCCCGAAATCGCATCTGCGCAGGCGTAGATGCCGGAAATTGCTGGCGCGCGCACAATCCATCCTACGGAGGGATCTCCGCTGGAGTGAACTGGCCCAGGCAAGGTAAACCTTGCCAACCCCTGTTGGGAGGAAGTGATAGTGCTGGGTACCTTCTTTGATGTTGGACACTGTTTTGAGAAAGTGAGGCACTGGAAGGTGAGAGCTAATGAATGATCTGCACATAGCCAGTCGGGCAATGCACACAGGCAGAGTTTTTCAGAGAAAGCTCGTGCATGGACTGATTGGCCGCAGGGCCATGAAAACTGAGGCTACCTGGGCATAGATGTCAACTTTTCCCTTTTCTTGCGAGGAATCCTATTCGGAATAAGGGAATTTCCCTTTAAAAAAGGGAAACGTTGACAGCTATGTACCTGGGGGAGTCACTTCGCCGCTTCTTGAGGGCTTCCAAGTGACAGATTGAAGTGCTTGCTTGGTGTGTGTGTATTGCTCGCTGTTTAGAATGAAATCTTTAATCTTCTCACTCGCCTGTGTTTTGTATTACCGTATTTTTCGCTCTATAAGACACACCAGACCACAAGACGCACCTAGTTTTTGGAGGAGGAAAACAAGAAAAAAAATATTCTGAATCTCAGAAGCTAGAACAGCAAGAGGGATCGCTGCGCAGCGAAAGCAGCAATCCCTCTTGCTGTTCTGGCTTCTGGGATAGCTGCGCAGCCTGCATTCGCTCCATAAGACGCACACACATTTCCCCTTACTTTTTAGGAGGGAAAAAGTGAGTCTTATAGAGTAAAAAATACGGTACTTCTGAATCTCACCTTAAAAGAACTGCCTTGCATTTGGCAAGACGCTCACCTCCCTCTTCCCCTTCCAACTTACCCAGAGATGACGTTGGAGACGACAAACCCCATGGGCAGGATGAGGAAGAGGCAGGAGAAATAGATGGCCGTCTGGATGAGGAAGTGGAGAGCCGCCAGGAGCAGGAGAACATTCAGGAGCCGCTCCAGTTTGGGGAAGGAGCCTGCTTGGAGGACGGCATCACCTGCTCCCTGGGCGTGGGGAGAGTTGGAAAGAGGCTGCAGAAGCATCGTGGGGTTACCTGCATGGAAGCAGAAGCCGGAATGAGAGAGGGAGCCAATGAGGGGCCGCCAGGTGTACCTCACTCCAGCCAAACTAACAAGGATGCGTAAAACAGAAAGCAAAAACTGTTGGAAATGTGTTGTATTAATAATAATAATAATAATAATAATAATAATAATAATAATAATAATTTATTATTTATACCCCACCCATCTGGCTGGGTTTCCCCAGCCACTCTGGGCAGCTTCCAACAAAACACTAAAATACACTAACCTATTAAACATTAAAAGCTTCCCTAAACAGGGCTGCCTTCAGGTGTCTTCTAAAAGTCTGGTAGCTGTTTTTCTCTTTGACATCTGGTGGGAGGGCGTTCCACAGGGTGGGTGCCACTCCCAAGAAGGCCCTCTGCCTGGTTCCCTATAACTTGGCTTCTCGCAGAAGGCCCTCGGCGCTGGACCTCAGTGTCCAGGTAGAACGATGGGGGGGAGACGCTCCTTCAGGTATACTGGACCGAGGCCGTTTAGGGCTTTAAAGGTCAGCACCAACACTTTGAATTGTGCTCGAAAACGTACTGGGAGCCAGTGTAGGTCTTTCAAGATCGGTGTTATGTGGTCTCGGCGGCCGCTCCCAGTCATCAGTCTAGCTGCCACATTCTGGATTAGTTGTAGTTTCCGGGTCACCTTCAAAGGTAGCCCCACATAGAAAGCATTGCAGTAGTCCAAGCGAGAGATAACCAGAGCATGCACCACTCTGGCGGGCAGGGAGCATCTCATCCTGCGTACCAGATGGAGCTGGTAGACAGCTGCCCTGGACACAGAAGTGACCTGCGCCTCCATGGACAGCTGTGAGTCCAGAAGGACTCCCAGGCTGCACACCTGGTCCTTCAGGGGCACAGTTACCCCATTCAGGACCAGCGAGTCCCCCACACCCGCCTGCCCCGTCCCCCCAAAACAGTACTTCTGTCTTGTCGGGATTCAACCTCAATCTGTTAGCCGCCATCCATCCTCACACAGCGCTCACACAGGACCTTCACTGCCTTCACTGGTTCCAATTTGAAAGAGAGGTAGTTTCTTCCACATGTGGTGGTTATGCCACAAGGTGAAAGCTTATTGGGAAAACATATATAATGAATTAAAGCAGATCTTTACATATACCTTCCAGGAAAAACCGGAAGCATTCTTGTTGGGAATTGTGGAAGAAGATATAGCAAACTGTGATCAGAAATTGTTCTAATAATAATAATAATAATAATAATAATAATAATTTATTATTTATACCCCGCCCATCTGGCTGGGCCTCCCCAGCCACTCTGGGCGGCTTCCAAAAGAATATTAAAATGCTGTGATACATCAAACATTAAAAGCATCCCTAAACAGGGCTGCCTTCAGATGTCTTCTAAAAGTCTGGTAGTTGTTCTCTTTGACATCAGGTGGGAGGGCGTTCCACAGGGCGGGCGCCACCACCAAGAAGGCCCTCTGCCTGGTTCCCTGTAACTATGCAACTACAGCGGCGAGGCTATTGTTAGCACAGGTCTGGAAACAACAGCAATTGCCAACAGAGGAAGAATGGCAACAGAAGGTAATGGAATACGCTGAAATAGCCAAATTAATGGGGGAAATTTGGCAACAGGGCGAGGAAACATTTCAAAAAGAATGGAATAAATTTATGCTATATATAGAAAAGAAGTGTGTGAAATAGAGAAACCAGTAGAATTGAAATAAACCTCATAATCTGTTATATAAATACCTTATTGGAATAATAATAATAATAATAACAAATAAGAAATACGATGTACAATGTACAATGTAATCAAAGTAACCAATGGGAGTTGCAAATAATATATAGACAGACAACAAGAATTGTATATATAGAAGGACGTGTATATTCACAGACAAGTTATGGACAAATGCATAAGCAGAACAACAAAATATAGAATGGATAGAGATAACGTGAAAAATTTAGGAGTGACATAAAAAGATCAGAAGAAGGAAGGAGGAAAGTCAGCTCATAGGAGAAAACGATAAATGTAAAATGTAATATAATATGTACTTGAAGTATGAAACTTGGAAAATTAATAAAGATTATATTGGGGGGTGGGAATGTGGGGCCTTCAGGTCAGGACTTATCAAAGAACTGTAAAGTGGGAAGGGACCCAACTCCCTGCAAGGCAAAAATCCCGCCAATGGTGGTCCGGAGGTTAAGTGCAAGGGATGTGGCAGGGGGCAGGGGCCAGATTCAATTGTATTTGCATTTAAAGGCTGATCAATGAAATTTGCACTTTCTGAAACAAGGTGGGAAGCAGAACACAGCCATCCACTCAAGTCCGCACTTATCTGAATTTTGCAAGGCAGTTATCCAACTTTTGCACACACACACAAAATCTATGCATTAGGTAAAAGTGTGCATGAAAATGAGTATATTCAGGAAACTACTGTACAAAATTGCATGGTGTTGCGAGAAATTGCTTGAGGAAGAGTGTACCGTAGCCAAAATTGCATACAAAAATGTGTTTATCTGGAGAAATTGGCACTAGAATGCTGAAGAATTTTCAAGAGGATTAAAAAAAGATCTCAGGTTGCTGCAGGAGTGTGGAGAGCTGCATGTAAAATTTGAAAATTGAGAAACCAAGAGAACCAAAATGAACTGATCCTTCCACTCCTAGGAGCATAGCTCTTTTGAAAGAAAGAGTGACAATGTCATCTATCAGGGCAATTGCTGGACTCCCTTTACAGTTGAAGGAGATGGTGTTGAGGCTTTAAGCTGTGGCAGATGATTGGCATTATTATAATTTATTATTTGCTTCGGGTATTGCTGGACTGCTTTTTGTTTTCACCATAAATGGTCACAAAGCGGTTTAAAGGTAAAGGTACCCCTGCCCGTACGGGCCAGTCTTGACAGACTCTAGGGTTGTGCGCCCATCTCACTTAAGAGGCCGGGGGCCAGCGCTGTCCGGAGACACTTCCGGGTCACGTGGCCAGCATGACAAAGCCGCATCTGGCGAGCCAGCGCAGCACACGGAAACGCCGTTTACCTTCCCGCCAGTAAGCGGTCCCTATTTATCTACTTGCACCCGGAGGTGCTTTCAAACTGCTAGGTTGGCAGGCGCTGGGACCGAGCAACGGGAGTGCACCCCGCCGTGGGGATTCGAACCGCCGACCTTTCGATCGGCAAGCCCTAGGCGCTGAGGCTTTTACCCACAGCGCCACCCGCGTCCCCCACAAAGCGGTTTACAGAACAATAAATAAAAGCAATTCATCAGTCAACTAATAATGATGTTTTAAAGGAACCCAAAACACAGGTGAAAGCTTAAGTTATGTAAATAAGAATAAAATAATGTCCTCGAAATGCTTGCTGAACTAAAAAAAAAGTCCTCATCAAACACCCAACATTTGACCGGGAAGAGCTGATCTCAGCCTGGAAGGCATTCCACAGAATCAGGCCCACAATAATCCTGGTAGTTGCAAGCCATGCATTTGAGCCACAGGGAACCAGAGGTCAGGTTGGCAGGAGCAGGGACTGAGCAACAGGAGCTCACCCCGTCGCAGGGATTCGAACCGCCAACCTTCTGATCAGCAAGTCCTAGGCTCTGTGGTTTAACCTACAGTGCCACCCGCGTCCCTGAGAGATATGATAGCCATCTTCCAATATCTAAAGGGCCGTTACATGGAAGAGGGAGCAAGCTTGTTTTGCTCTGCTCCAGAGGGTAGGATCTGAACCAATTCAAGTTATAAGAAAGGCGATTCTAAATAAACACCAGGAATAACTTTCTGACGGTAAGAGCTGCTCAACCGTGGAATAGGCTCCCTTTGGGGGGTTATGGACTCTCCTTCCTTGGAGGTTTTTAAGCAGAGGTTGAGTGGCCATCTGTCAGGGGTGCTTTAGCTGAGATTCCTGAGATTGCAGCGGGTTGGACTAGATGACCCTCCGGGTCCCTTTCAACTCTACAATGATTCTATGACCCTGCCCACCTGTAGGCTCCGTGTTTCAAAGAAGGACTTCAGAAGGATGGCTCCTCATCACCTCCAAGGCTCACCTCCCAGTCCGTGCAGATTTTGGCCATTCAGCTGGACACTCACATTATTTCTGGCACTAAAGATGGTCCTGTGCCCCTGCTCTCTTTCCCCCACCCCACCAACCCCCAACCACGCTCCCCTTCTGAACGCTGGGCTGCTGCCTGGCTGCTCCCCTCAGCAATCCATCCCACTGAGGTCACAAACAGAACCAGCTAGGCTCATCTGCATAAAAGGCAAGCGTGGTCACTTTTTGGTCTGACCGCAGCTCCTCTGGCCTTTCAGTGCGGCTTGCAGAAAATCAAGCAAACATACTTATTTATTTGTCTGTTCTATACCATCTATGTGCTGCTGGATTGTAAAAACTAAAATGAAACCTTGCAGCGGTTTACCCCCCCCCCCAAAAAAAAGAGGAGAAAATAATGTACAATTATCCATAGTAAGAAAAATCAACAATAATGGAAAACTTTTTAAAAATTAAAACACTGATAGACTGAAAACTGATTGAAATCCACAGCAAAGCTTTCTCTATCACATTTGCACAAAACCCAGGAAGCTTGCACAAGCTAACACTGATATTAGACCACATTTCGTCTTTATTTAGCCTTCTTCCTGATGTGTTTATGGAGGTGTTATATAACAACAAGCATTCCTCTTTGTTGGCTTGCGATCTGCTGACACATTTCATGGATAACCATTCCTTCATCCCACACTTTTCAATTGTCAAGGTGGGGGTTGGAATCAGGGGTTGATCTACACACGGGGGGCACTATAAATAAGTCAGAAATTAGATCGTTATAACAAAAGAGGGGGAAACCTATCAGGAATTGTGTATAAAAATTTCCTGCTCACTTGTGCCATCTGGTGTTGCATGTTTATAGCGCATTCAGATCATCATTTCTTTACTAATGTAGCTGAGTCCCCGGTCAACAATAATTCACAAGGTGTCAGTGAAGATGACTCTTTATTCAAAGAAACAAAACAGCTCAAGATTAGTTAGCGCAGCAACACTTCCCATCAGATCTTACCCCAGTCCCTTCCCAAACAATCTGAGGCTCCTTTATCTTGTCCATCTTTGCTCCGCCCTCTTCATACCTCTTTGGGTTCTGGGAGACCAGTGGGGAGTGGAGCTGGTCGCCGCAGGAGGGGGAAGACCCCCTGGCTTCTTCAGCTCATAGGGCTGCCATATTTTGAAGAGCAAAAAAGAGGACACATTTGCCGACTTCTACTTTTAACTATGGATGACGACTCTCATTTTAAATACCCCTGCTATATGTAGGCTATAGAAGCTGTGATGTATTGCTGGTACCAATGTTCTTAACTTTCAACAACAAAATAATAATAATAATAATAATAATAATAATAATAATAATACATATTGCTCCTTCACTTGCCACATGAAAGTACCTTGGTGAAAATAAGTGTGCACAGAACAATTTATTAAACTGTTTAACATGTACATATGGGCTCTCTTTAAGGTCAGGGGGGGTGTTAACTCTTGCCCTCCCAGACTCCTCCTCGAAGATCTTGTAACTGAGCCAGCATCCTTTGACTTCAGCCACAAGAGAAGGGATTTTTACAGGATGGAGATGCTTTCAGATGTTGCTCTGTTGTGATTCTCTGCTGCAGACTAGCTTAGCCGGGTGCCTTAGATCTGAGTCTAATGCACTAGACAATTTTTCTTGGGTTACTGTAAACAAAACAAAACAACCTGGACATTTTGCCAAATTTTATAAATCCGCCCGGAGAGAAATTTTAATCCTCTAAAAGAGGACGAGTCCTGGGAAAAGAGGACATATTGCAACCCTCAGCAGCCTGCCTCCACTTTGCGTCTTGGCCCCCCTTCTCTTTAGCCTCTGCTTCTGCCCCTGGTTCTGGACTGCTCTCTGCCACGGCCTCTTCCTGCTCACTAAACCTTGTTGCCTCTTCAGCTTCCGACACCTCCACTTCCCATTCTGCTCCCTCTTCTCCCTCTGACCATTGTCATCCCACCACCAATCCCCTGGCTCTGAGCCTTCTTCCCTTGGGGGTTCCCTAGCTGGTGTCTATGCCCACGCCCACCCCCTGTGTCTAACCAGTCCGTGACATCAATACATTGATCTATCACTTTCCAAACTACAAGTCTGCTTTTTCGAAGCAGGTAAATAAAAAGTGGATTTGCTTGAATCCACTTTAACTGCACAGATCTGAAGTTCATATATACAGTTCAATTCCTTCTGCAAAACACCAGCAATGTGTCTAGTGCCACCTTCAGATGGTTAAAAGGATACGTTGAACTGGGCTGAAATGTGGAAGACGCATGCAGCTCTGTTGCCATCTTGTGTCCATAAGGGGGGAAAGCACAAAGAGCAAAAAAAAAAAAACCCAAATCCCACAAATCCTTAATTAGAGCTGTCAAGCTTCTGTAAAAGTGGATTCGCTCTGTCTCGGGCACCAGGTACATTTTCTTCCCCCCATGATCAGACTTGGGAGAAACCAGTGTTGCAAGGTTCAAGCAAACGCAGGCTATTATCCAGGGGTGTTTCATCTGTTTCACTAGGCAAAAGGTCCTGAAATCCCACATTTTCCAAATCCGTTTGGTGCATTGGAATGGGAAACTAGCAAATGCCCCTCTTACATATGGAAAGTGGGTTGTCTGTTGGTCTCCCACTCCTTTGCACAGGGACCACACATTCTGCCTGTTTGCATTTTGGATCAGCAGATGCATTGCTCATTTTAAAAAACCTGCCCATGGATCCTTCGCAAGCAGCTCAGAAACCCACCAGACACTTCTTCTCTTATTATATATATATTCATACCCCCCACCTTTTGGTGGCGCTGTGGTCTAAACCACAGAGCCTAGGACTTGCCGATCAGAAGGTTGGCGGTTCAAATCCCCGCGACAGGGTGAGCTCCCGTTGCTCGGTCCCAGCTCCTGCCGACCTAGCAGTTCGAAAAAAGTGCAAGTAGATAAACAGGTACCGCTCCAGCAGGAAGGTAAACAGCGTTTCCGTGCGCTGCTCTGGTTCACCAGAAGTTGCTTAGTCATGCTGGCCACATGAACCGGAAGCTGTACACCGGCTCCCTCGGCAGGTAAAGCGAGATGAGCGCCGCAACCCCAGAGTCGGCCACGACTGGACCTAATGGTCAGGGGTCCCCTTTACCTTTACCTAATATAGTAGACAGATAATATAAGGATTTATACAATTTTACAGTATGCAGAGAACAAAATGTGTTGAGAAATCAGAGAGAGGAGCTGAGAGAAGTCTTGTGAAGCGAGGGTTCGTTGGGGAGGTGGGAAATAATGAAGATCAAGGGAAGTAATAGTGGCACTGTATTCTGCTCTGGTCAGACCTCACCTGGAGTACTATGTCCAGTTCTGGGCACCACAGTTCAAGAAGGACACTGACAAACTGGAACGTGTCCAGAGGAGGGCAACCAAAATGGTCAAAGGCCTGGAAACGATGCCTTATGAGGAACGGCTAAGGGAGCTGGGCATGTTTAGCCTGGAGAAGAGGAGGTTAAGGGGTGATATGATAGCCATGTTCAAATATATAAAAGGATGTCACATAGAGGAGGGAGAAAGGTTGTTTTCTGCTGCTCCAGAGAAGCGGACACGGAGCAATGGATCCAAACTACAAGAAAGAAGATTCCACCTAAACATTAGGAAGAACTTCCTGACAGTAAGAGCTGTTTGACAGTGGAATTTTCTGCCAAGGAGTGTGGTGGAGTCTCCTTCTTTGGAGGTCTTTAAGCAGAGGCTTGACCACCATATGTCAGGAGTGCTCTGATGGTGTTTCCTGCTTGGCAGGGGGTTGGACTCGATGGCCCTTGTGGTCTCTTCCAACTCTATGATTCTATGATTCTATTCTATGATTCTATGAAGATGATACGTTTTGAAATTTTGTTATGTTGAAATTGTTAATAATTTTTTTGTAATAATAATAAAGCACTAAGGGGCAGGAGAGCTTCTTTTCCTTCCCCTTCAGTAACACAGACACAGGAGCCAATGATGGCTATGAACATAGATGGCTTTAAAAGAATCTTGGACAAATTCGTGGAGGAGAAGTCTATTGATGTCTGCTAGCCAAGAGGCCTATCTTCTGCATCCACAGCAGCAAATGCTTCCAGATAACAATTGCTGGAAACCACAGGAGAGAAGAAGCCTCTTGTTTTTGGAACCTGCTTACCTGTTTCCCACAGGCACCTGGGCGGCTGCTGTGAGAAGAGGATTCTGGACTTAGATGGGCCCTTGGCCTGATCTAACAGCCAGGCTCTTTTAATGGAACCTCCAGGTCCAAATCAGTCTATCTGGACTCCTAGGTTATTAGGGGTATTTGGCCACTGTGAAAACAGGATGCTGGCCTAGAAGGGACCTTGGCTTGGTCCAGCAGGTTCTGCTTATATATTCCTAAGGAACTGAAAAATGAAGAACTTCTCTCTCGCCTCTGAAGAGGGCTCCATTACCAAATCCTGGAAAACTTTCAATCTCAGTAATCTGGACTGCTTGTACTTCAGCGTTTGCCAGATTTCGCTCCTTGAAAAGGTCTCTCATAAACTAAAAGTATCTGAAGTGAAGAGTTCAAATGAGTGCTATTTGGCTGCGTGGCACAATTTCGTTTCTTATACAAATATTGAGGCACACAGTCGCTCAGTCTCACCGGTATAAGCAAACGCCTGGTTCATTTAAGATTTGATAGAATGTATACTTGTAATTAGGGACGCGGGTGGTGCTGTGGGTTAAACCACTGGGCCTAGGGCTTGCCGATCAAAAGGTCCCCGCGATGGGGTGAGCTCCTGTTGCTCGGTCCCAGCTCCTGCCAACGTAGCAGTTCGAAAGTACCTCAAAGTGCAAGTAGATAAATAGGCACCACTCCAGCGGGAAGGTAAACGGCGTTTCCATGCTCTGCTCTGGTTCGCCAGAAGCGGCTTAGTCATGCTGGCCACATGACCCAGAAGCTGTACACCGGCTCCCTTGGCCAATAAAGTGAGATTAGCGCCGCAACCCCAGAGTCAGCCACGACTGGACCTAATGGTCAGGGGTCCCTTTAACTTTAGCTTTTATACTTGTAATAATGATGGCGCTCACTGGTGGAGAAAACTTTTAGTTGTACATATATTTGCAATCAAGCGTTTTTTTTAATGAAATGAATAATAAAGCAATAAGATTTATTGTGAAATCCCTCTTCATCCTGGAGAAGAGTGACTAGTGGGGTGCCACAGGGTTCTGTCTTGGGCCCGGTCTTATTCAACATCTTTATCAACGACTTGGATGATGGACTCAAGGGCATCCTGATCAAATTTGCAGATGACACCAAACTGGGAGGGGTGGCTAACACCCCAGAAGACAGGATCACACTTCAAAACGACCTTGACAGATTAGAGAACTGGGCCAAAACAAACAAGATGAATTTTAACAGGGAGAAATGTAAAGTATTGCACTTGGGCAAAAAAAATGAGAGGCACAAATACAAGATGGGTGCCACCTGGCTTGAGAGCAGTACATGTGAAAAGGATCTAGGAGTCTTGGTTGACCACAAACTTAACATGAGCCAACAGTGTGACGCGGCAGCTAAAAAAGCCAATGCAATTCTGGGCTGCATCAATAGGAGTATAGCATCTAGATCAAGGGAAGTTATAGTGCCACTGTATTCTGCTCTGGTCAGACCTCACCTGGAGTACTGTGTCCAGTTCTGGGCACCACAGTTCAAGAAGGACACTGACAAACTAGAACGTGTACAGAGGAGGGCAACCAAAATGGTCAAAGGCCTGGAAACAATGCCTTATGAGGATCGGCTAAGGGAGCTGGGCATGTTTAGCCTGGAGAAGAGGAGGTTAAGGGGTGATATGATAGCCATGTTCAAATATATAAAAGGATGTCACATAGAGGAGGGAGAAAGGTTGTTTTCTGCTGCTCCAGAGAAGCGGACACGGAGCAATGGATCCAAACTACAAGAAAGAAGATTCCACCTAAACATTAGGAAGAACTTCCTGACAGTAAGAGCTGTCCGACAGTGGAATTTGCTGCCAAGGAGTGTGGTGGAGTCTCCTTCTTTGGAGGTCTTTAAGCAGAGGCTTGACAACCATATGTCAGGAGTGCTCTGATGGTGTTTCCTGCTTGGCAGGGGGTTGGACTCGATGACCCTTGTGGTCTCTTCCAACTCTATGATTCTATGATTCTATGATTCTATGATTCTATGATTCTATGATTCTATGATTCTATGATTCTATGATTCTAAGATAGATGGGACCAGGCTATTTCCCTGGCCCACCAAACTTAATCTGCCAGCCCCCAGACCCTTCCCCATTCACCCTCATGGAGCAGCCTCCGCTGGACGGCTTTAGACAGACAGCACTACAGACTGGGCAACTCATATTTCCCAAAGCGCCGTGTATTCAAATTCACCCTTTATTGAGCTGGAGATTGCAGGAAGGAGGTTGCCGCTCTCAATGTCTCCTCTCCCTCGAAGATGAAGGCCAAAGGCACGAGGAGGACGAAGTAGAAGAGGAAGAGGGAGCTGTAGGAGAGGAAGTAGAGGAAGCCCAAGCACACCACGATGTCCAGGAACTCCTCAAAGCGGGCAAATAGGTCCATGGCAGGGAAGGCGGCAAGGGGCAGCTTCTCCCAAGGTGTCAGGGCGTCCCTGGAGGTGGAGACATCAGGGAAGAGGCTGGAGTAAAAAGCCTACCATGGCGCCTCAGGCTCTGGGCATAACACCAAAGGAGGAGCAGGGAGACCAGGAGTCTGGGAAGAAAGACCCCTGGATCACAGCAGTCAGGGCTGGCTCAAGACATCTTGACGCCTGAGGCGAAGGAGAAAATGGCATGTCCCGGCACACACACACTCCTGGTATTCAGGGGTACACTGCCCCTGAAAGTGGAAGCTCTATTTCTTCCCTTTTTGGCTCACCAACCTCACAGAGTCAGGCTCACACCCTATTCATATCTTAAATGTGCCCTTAAGACAGGATTTGTGAGGAAAGAGACAATGGGGAGGTTTCCCACTTTAACCTTGCAGAGAAAACATTTGCTCAGTTTGGGAATCAAAATGGTTCTAGGCCGGTCTTCCTGTGCTGATCTATGTACGTGCTTGGTTGGTACGCTTATGAATATTTAACATATATCTAAGACCTCAAAATTCCTATCACAATCACACTGCCCACCAGTCTGCCTCGGAGAACTTTGGACCCTCACCCGGCCCTTGCAGGATGCATGCTCAGGTTGCAGATTTCAACCCTTATCGGGGCAGAATTCTCATCATTTCCTTCCTGGCATGCACATAGCATCCTGCCACCTGCTCCCAAATCCCCACACTTCAAGCTGAATACAGTGGTACCTCGGGTTAAGAACTTAATTTGTTCTGGAGGTCCGTACTTAACCTGAAACTGTTCTTAACCTGAGGTGCCACTTTAGGTAATGGGGCCTTGTCGCGCCGCCGCCACGCGATTTCTGTTCTCATCCTGAATCAAAGTTCTTAACCCGAGGTACTATTTCTGGGTTAGCGGAGTCTGTAACCTGAAGCGTCTGTAACCTGAAGCATCTGTGATGCTGTATTGTTTTTAATATTCAGTTGGAATCTGCCCAGAGTGGCTGGGGAAACCCAGCCGGAAGGGTGGGGTATAAATAAATTATTATTATTATTATTATTAACCCGAGGTACCACTGTACAAGCCAAAGCCTGCCTTCAGGGATCACACTGTGAACTAAATGTAAGTAAACTTCTTGTTACTTTCAACGAAAGACTGTTGTGTCTTTATTCTTTTGAGAGGGATCAAAGGGGGATTTACCAGGAATAATCCAATTTGGGCAAGCCAGACTGGATTGCTTAACGAAAGAGATTCAAATGGATCTGCAAGCTAGCTTTCCGCTTTATAACGGGAATGTGCTCTGCTATTTGACTCACTAACATGAGTAAGGCTAATATTTAATCAATATATCCTCTC
The DNA here is from genome assembly GCF_965153285.1 of Podarcis tiliguerta. Classification (NCBI taxonomy): domain Eukaryota; kingdom Metazoa; phylum Chordata; class Lepidosauria; order Squamata; family Lacertidae; genus Podarcis; species Podarcis tiliguerta. The sequence continues at coordinate 3,746,827 of NC_139542.1, forward strand.
CCTACTATACACAACATTCCCACAGGAACTCCCTGTCTATCGAAATCAGGCAGGTGCCTTGGCTGTACTCATTTGAGCACCTACGAAAGACCCTTTTGTTTAAACCAGCCTACCCAGAAGTTTAAAAAGTTGGCGCTGTGAGTTGTGATCTATTTTTAGTCTGCTGATATTTCAACTTTTCAACAGTCTTAGATTATTGCTGTCGGTTTTTCTTATTGATAGTTTTATTCATAGGGTTGTAGAGTTGGACGGGACCCCTAGAGTCATCTAGTCTAGCCCCCTGAAATGCAGGAATCCTACTCAGAGCTGTCCCAGGTTGGGCTCTGAGAGGAATAATTCGTGTTGCTTTTTGATTGCCTTTTCAGAATAAATGTTGCTCTTATTAATTGCGCTCGGAGACAGGGAATAAATATTCATGTTGTGATGAAATCAGGTATGCCTGCTTTTTCGAATCACCCACTTGCAAGTGTATATTCTCAATAACATATTGCTGTTTCATCAGTTTTGCCCAGAATTTATTTTAAAAGGTCCTGGGACTTTAAATCTTAGGAACCAGTGTTTTACTTCTCACAGGCTTAAACCACCAACCTTCTGGTTAACAGCACTGACCCATTGCACCACACCTGTCTTATTCTTTTATCTTTTTTTTTTTTGTAAACCAGTTTAAGGTTTTTATTTTGTTTTTATTTACAACTAAGCGGCATATAAATTTTGCAAAATAAATTAGTAAGAGGGCATCTAAAACTATGGTTTCCCCAATAGTGGTGTATGGAAGTGAGAGCTGGACCATAAAGAAGGCTGATCGCCGAAGAATGGATGCTTTTGAATTATGGTGCTGGAGGAGTCTCTTGAGAGTCCCATGGACTGCAAGAAGATCAAACCTCTCCATTCTGAAGGAAATCAGCCCTGAGCGCTCCCTGGAAGGACAGATCCTGAAGCTGAGGCTCCAATACTTTGGCCACCTCATGAGAAGAGAAGACTCCCTGGGAAAAACCCTGATGTTGGGAAAGAAAGAGGGCACAAGGAGAAGGGGACGACAGAGGAAGAGATGGTTGGATAGTGTTCTCGAAGGTACCAGCATGAGTTTGACCAAACTGCGGGAGGCAGTGGAAAACAGGAGGGCATGGCGTGCTCTGGTCCAGGGGGTCACGAAGAGGCGGACACGACTAAATGACTAAACAACAACAACAAATACAAAGAGGGCATCTAAACACATTCAGAGTGCTTTTGACTCTCCGCCTGCCTCCTAGCTGCAGCTTGCTCTAAAATATCTGCAATTAGGATCTGTGGGCCTGCCTAGCACCCAGGGCTTACCTCCTTCAGAAACCGGGCATCTTCTCTTACGTCCTGCACCACCGAGTTGGCCTCATGCCCACTCCTTCATCACCCCCTCCTTTCCTTAGGTTGTGTTGCCTTTATTTTAAGGGCGCCAGAGTAGGTTCTGGGTGACTCCCACAGAGATAATGCACTGGGTTGCTTTGAGCATAGAAGAGTTCAGCATTTGCTCCCCTCTCCACCTTCCAGGCTTCATAGAGCAGAAAAGACCCCGCAATAAGACCAGATTTGGCATAAACAAGCCAAGTTGAGCATTGGCCACACCCAGGATTCCCTGCCAGGGGCTGCCTGTTCTGTGAACCTTCCCCTTGAAACATGACTTCATTGGGTGGGGAGTCTGCCTCTGATGTCATAAACTGGAGGAATTGCATCATGGCAATGCATCTCCACTTCTGTCCTTAAAAAGACAGGATTGGTTTGGACTCAGGAAGAACGTCCCTGGCTCAGCCTGTGATGGAGGACAATCCCCCAAATCTTTTTTCTTTCTCTGAAAGTGTTCGTGTCAGGGGGTGTGCAATGGTTTGTATTCAAGAGGAAGGTAACCCATCCAGGAGAAGCAAAACTCTGATCCTAAACCTCCTTTAGAGCCAGTGTGGTGTAGTGGTTAAGAGCGGTAGACTCGTAATCTGGGGAACCGGGTTCGTGTCTCCGCTCCTCCACATGCAGCTGCTGGGTGACCTTGGGCCAGTCACACTTCTCTGAAGTCTCTCAGCCTCACTCACCTCACAGAGTGTTTGTTGTGGGGGAGGAAGGGAAAGGAGAATGTTAGCCGCTTTGAGACTCCTTAAAGGGAGTGAAAGGCGGGATATCAAATCCAAATCCAAACTCTTTGCTTTGCACAGGGCAGAAACAAGACTTTATTTCACTCTGGTCAAAGACCCAGTTTGGCACACCCAGGCTGGGAGCCTTAATGGTGGCCCTCTGGAGGCTTCGCTCAGGGCAATTGTGGGAATGTTCAGGGGTGCAGGAGAGGATATATTGTCTGATTATAGCCTTTCCAACTCGTGTTAACAAGGTCACAGTTTAGCAGAGTAACATTCCCCTTTTTTTAAACTCACAGCGGATGTGTTTGCTCAGGCTCACTAAAGCCTCTATAATAACTGTTCTGGTATTTTTCCCTTATTCCCTCATAAAAGATAAGACACAACACAGTCTTCTATAAAACTATAAAATGAGTTTACTCACATTCTGTTCACAATCGGATCCCAGAAGGCAGACTTATCTTAGAAAAGTAACATACACCTGGAAACTATCTCATAAGGAGACAGTCCCTTTGTCCTCTCTTGGCCAAGAGAGCATCTTTGGCTAAGCAGATGTTGCTTCTTCAAGGCATGCAGTCAAAAAGAGAGAGATGGCTGCCCTGCCCTGTGCTTTTGTCGTTACCTGCACAGGTGAGGCCACGCCCACCTCTAGTCACATGCAGAGGAAGTCTGTCCCAGCCCAGAAGGAAACAAAGATTCCTTCCATGGCTGGACAAACATTCCTCCCCATGTGTAAACATGTTCACTCTAGGAATGTTGTACTTGACTGCTCTTGTGTTTCACATCCCACAGCAATCACCCAGGATATCTTCAGGAGAAGAAAAGTCTCAGGAGTAGTCACCACACAAATCCAGAGTCCCTGAGTGGCGCCTTGTACGCCTCCTTCTGGCAACTCCTGCAGCCAAGCTGGTCCCATCGTATTGTTCTGCTTTCCTTTGGACCCTGCCTTCTCAAGGATGTCCCCATTTTCACTGGAGAAATGGGTATGGGCTTCTGTCTGAAGACAGTTGTTTGGAGAGATTCAGAAAGGAACATGAGAGGCAGAGGAGACTGCAGAGAGAGGGAGAGGGAATAAAAACAATGCTCAAAATCTGATCAAAAACCACACCGTTCTAAGCTTAAAAAATGTTTAAGTATAACTATGAAAAATACAGAAGTTTTTCTACTAGGGATAACAGACACAGGTATAGCCAGAGAAGATCAGAAAATATTCCTCTATGCCACAGGAGCGGCAAGGATCCTAATTGCTAAAAACTGGAAAAAAGAAACTGTGCCAACAAAAAGGGAATGGCAAGACTGTTAGAGTATATTGAACTGGCTAGATTAAGAGAGGCAATTAGAGATCACACTAGACAAGAGTTTCAAAAAGCATGGGGAAAATGCAGAGAATACTTCCCAAAACAGTGCCGTAAAATACATACCTGGACTTGCTTCGCTTAATGTCTCCAGGAGACTTTGTGGATATTTAAGTTATAATTAGAAAAATCTTAATAATTATTCATAAACTAAACAGTTTATAAGAAGTAAATAAGGAGGCCAGGTACAGGATAAAGGAAGTCTTTTATTTGGGTGTTTGTTTTGTTGGATGTTATGTTTATTGTATTTCTGTACTGGGGGGGGTGGGGGGGTTATGTTATGTTGTAAATAAAATTTCAAATTAAAATTAAAATTAAAATTAAAAACCACACAGTTCTGTTGAATATGTTTCTGCATGGTGCAAAAGAACTTGGTGGGATCCGAAAGCTTGCCAGGGCATCCTTTCACCATCAAAATCACACCCACTGCAAGATCCCCCCTTTTACCTCTTCCTCTCCAAACTTGCTATGGCAACAGCCGGTGGTCCCCTGGGTGCCTCTGAATGGAAGAGTCCAGGCTGGCAAGTCTTCCCTGGGCAAGACGCCCTGCGGTCACCGAGCCTCCCGCCAACGTGTTTGTTTTGGAGAGGGCCCCGTGGCCTCGGACGCCACTCAACACACTTGTGGTGCTGTGATGGTTGCCAGGCTGGATGTCCTCCAAGGGGCACTCAGAAGTTCTCTAATCGCTGGAACTGGCCAGAGGCCAAGGCGGTAAAAGAAGCCAACAGCCGGCATCAGTAGAGTGGTCAGAAAGTTAATGAGGAGCAGAGGGTCAAGAGTCAACTTGGAATCTGGGCTCTCTGGCGGCTGTTTTCCCCTAACCCTGGGACTAGGGAAGGGGGTGTCTCTGCCGATTCCATTTCCTCTTGGTTTCTCGCTTTTTCCAGGCTTGAGTTCCATTCTCCCCGTTTCTGTAATTTTTTTACATACAAAGAAATCCTCGTGACAATTTGCCAGATGTACACATTTTTGCAAGAGTTTCCCCAATATGATGCATTTTATACGTTGGTGTCGCTAATATGTGCATTTTTATGCACGCTTTCTCCTAATACAGAGAGATTTTTGTGTGTGCTTTATTTGGTGGGGGGGAAACAGCTTCAACAAATTCAGAAACAGGCAGGTTTAACGGACAGCTGTGTTTCAGTTCACGCGTGGTTTGGAAACTGAATTGGGTAGCTTTGTGTAAAAATCAGATCAAACCAAATTTCTCCCTCATTCCTCCTTATCGCAGGGTCTTAGAATCTGCACTCTGCACTTCCCCAGAAGCACTGCTTTATTGTTATTCCATGTCCTTCAGAATGATGCCTTAGTACCCAAAAGTAGATTCTGGGTCTATTATTACCACTCTCGGGCTAGTGGTTTCCCCCAACCCTGAGAGAGACAGGCTTGTTGCTTAGCAGGCACGGATTTGCACTCTGCACATGCTCAAAAGCACTGCTGTTCTATTATTATTCTGTGTGTTTCAGAGGTACATTCTTGTACCCAGAAATAGATTCCAGGTCTTCACGTGTCTAAAATGGCCAGGACAGAATACGCAACTGTCAGGTGCTGCAGGTTGGCTGTGGACAAGGGATCGTGACAGGTTGTCGGGTACTGAAGATGAAGGGGGGCACTCCCTGCCCCCCAGTAAGACACCTGTGCCATCTAAAGCAGCAGCAAAGCCCATCTATTATGCTTCAGAGTTTTATAATAAGAGAAGTCCAAACATCGAATGCCTATGGACTTGCGCCTATCCCCAAATTTGAATTTCCTCCTGTCCTGCAGCTATCTAGGACAAACCACGAAACCCTTAGGAAATTTCCCGAGATCCAGAAAGTTAGTTTCAGGAGGAAAGTCCATCTGAAGCACTAAGAGGCTGTAGATGACTTTGCTAAAGGCTGGGAATCCTGGAGAGGATCCAAGAGCAAGGAATTGACCTATTGTGCTTGAGGCTGAATAATCCCTGTGGGAAATCGCATCTGGTTCCTATTACGGAGGGTGAATAACTCACATCAGCTTTTGAGCAGCAGCTGCATTGAACATGGCTTCCTCTCCAGACCCAATTTTAAAGGGTTTAACCTCTAAAAGGAAGCTAGGGAGCCTGCTGGCCACCAGATATGGCTGACCTCAAGATCCCATGGTCCTTGACTATTTAGCAGAGCTGGCTAGGACTGATGGGAGTTGTAGTTCCACAACATCTGGACGGCACCAGATTGGCAATGCCTGCCCCATGTGACAGGGTGCTTTATAATTGTGCAAACCTAAATTCCCAGTGTCAGGGGTTCAGGAGCAGAGGCACAGGAAAGGGAGGAAATAGAGAGCGAGGGGGAGGAGTCCGAAGGAAATGTTAGCGATGACAGCGGTCCGAGGTCTCTGAGTCTTTCCAGCGAATCGGAAGATTCACAGAAAGGGGCTCCCATGGTCAGGGCAAGGGGGGTGCCTAGGGGGACACCCCAGGAAGAAGGGGCCAGAGGGGACTCAGAGAGCAGCAGTTGGAAATCAGGACCAGCGTCCACATCAGAGTGCAGTAGGGGGGAGGAGTCCCAGGCATCGGGATCAGGCGGCGCGCTGCCAGCGGGAGGACATGAGTCAGGATTGGCCACGCCTCCATCGGGGAGCGAGGAAACGGTCGAGAGGAAGGTTGAAGGCTGGGCGCGCGCGCCAAGTTCAAATGTACAGGAGGGCGGCGCAGTTGGCAGCCCGGATAGGGAGCCAGGTCCCAAAGCCCGCCGAAAAGAGCGGGAGGAGCCAGGGGGGTCAACGTCAGAAGAATCCAGGAAGGAAGGGACCCCGGGGGGTAGCAGAACCCAGAGGAGAAAGGAGAGACGGAAGAGGTGGAGTAAGGCTAGAATCTTAAACTGGTGTACAGGGGGCGGAGATTCAGATGGAGCTTCGCCGATCTAACCCTAGACGTAGAGCTGGGGCGCTGCGGATTGAAAATGGAAACTGTACTTCAATAAAGACTTTTGCACATTACTACCGGCTAGCGTTGGTCCTCTGTGAGCTGGGACCTGGAGCCAGCTCTGACACCCAGTATGTCCTGAGTTACTGAATATTATGTTTTGCAGCTGAGAACAAGCTTCCCAGATGTTGTGGCTTAATATTTGGGGCAAGAGTGGGGGCTGTAACAGAGGACGGAGGCCGACAAGGCTGTATATTGTCTCCCTGCTTATTTAACTTATATGCAGAATTCATCATGCGAAAGGCTGGGCTGGATGAATCCCAAGCCATAATTAGGATTGCTGGAAGAAATATCAACAACCTCAGATATGCAGATGACAAAACCTTGATGGCAGAAAGTGAGGAGGAATTAAAGAACCTTTTATTGAGGGTGAAAGAGGAGAGCGCAAAATATGGTTTGAAGTTCAACGTCAAAAAAACGAAGATCATGGACACTGGTCCCATCACCTCCTGGCAAATAGAAGGGGAAGAAATGGAGGCAGTGAGAGATTTGACTTTCTTGGGCTCCATGATCACTGCAGATGGTGACAGCAGTCACGAAATTAAAAGACGCCTGCTTCTTGGGAGAAAAGAAATGACAAACTTAGACAGCTTCTTAAAAAACAGAGACATCACCTTGCCAACAAAGGTTCATATAGTCAAAGCTATGGTTTTCCCAGTAGTGACCCCTCTTCGTGACCCCCTGGACCAGAGCACGCCAGGCACTCCTGTCTTCCACTGCCTCCCGCAGTTTGGTCAAACTCATGCTGGTAGCTTCAAGAACACTATCAAACCATCTCCTCCTCCATCGTTCCCTTCTCCTTGTGCCCTCCATCTTTCCCAACATCAGGGTCTTTTCCAGGGAGTCTTCTCTTCCCATGAGGTGGCCAAAGTATTGGACCCTCAGCTTCAGGATCTGTCCTTCCAGTAAGAACTCAGGGCTGATTTCTTTCAGAACGGATAGGTTTGATCTTCTTGCAGTCCATGGGACTCTCAAGAGTCTCCTCCAGCACCATAATTCAAAAGCATCCATTCTTCCGCGATCAGCCTTCTTTATGGTCCAGCTCTCACATATTGTGACCAATTTAAGAAGGATCTTGATAAGCTGGAACGTGTGCAGAGGAGGGCGACCAAGATGATCAAGGGTCTGGAAACTAAGCCTTATGAGGAGTGATTGAAGGAGCTGGGTATGTTTAGCCTGGAGAGGAGATATGATAGCCATCTTCAAATATCTCAAAGGTTGTCGCATGGAAGGAGGAACAAGCTTGTTTTCTCCTGCTCTGGAGGGTAGAACACGAACCCATGGCTTCAAGTTACAAGAAATGGGATTCCAGCTGAACATGAGGAGGAACCTTCTGATGGTAATAGGTTTTTGACAGGGGAACGGATGCCCTCAGGAGATTGTATACTCTCCTTCCTTGGAAGTTTTAAAGCAGAGACCATCTGTCATAGATGCTTCTATTATTCTGAGACAAAGGGATTTTGAGATGTGCAAATAAAAAGACAGTGGTCCAGGTCTAATCTCCTTTGGTTGTGGACTAGGAAGGAAGCAAAAGTGCATACAATTTACTGGGTGGGCTGATAGAATCTAGAGTAGGAACGCCGTGCCTCTCAAGCTAAAGCAGAATGACTAAACACTTTGGCAAATTCAGCAGTGAAATTGGCCACAAGGAGGAAGAGATGACCCATAAATTCTCAGATGATCAAATCAGAGCTTCATAAAAACTGACAGCTTCAAACTGGCTGAACTTTGCGGAGTTTGGGATCGATCCTTCTTATCGTCCCTTTATTTTGTTCTGCGTGTTGTTGTGGTTGTTTCTTCTGGCTTCAGTCTGGCGTTCTCAAGATGACTCAGTTTGGCACTTCAGCCAAGAGCTGAGCTTGTCAAATCTAAACAAAGCACTTTCCAAGAAACAGTTTGCAGCTCTCCTGCAAACTAATGGTCATTCAGACAGCTGTTCATTTGCCACTTAGGCAAACCCTCATAGAATGATAGAGTTGGAAGGGACCCTGAGGGTTATCTAGTTCAACTCCCTGCAAAGGCAACACAACTAAAGCATCCATGACAGATGGCCATCCAACCTCTGCTTAAAAACCTCCAAGGAAGGAGAGTCCACCACCTCTCGTGGGAGTCTGCTCCACTGGCAAACAGCTCTTACTGCCCTAAAGTTCTTCCTGATGTTTAGTTTGAATCTCCTCTCTTGTAACTTGAAGCCATGGGTTCAAGTCCTACTCTCCAGAGCAGGAGAAAACAAGCTTGCTGCATCCTGCATGTGACAGCCCTTTAGATATTTGAAGATCTCTCAGTCTCCTCTTCTCCAGGCTTTTGTTGTTGTTGTTTAATCGTTTAGTCGTGTCCGACTCTTCATGACCCCATGGACCAGAGCACGCCAGGCACTCCTGTCTTCCACTGCCACCCGCAGCTTGGTCAAACTCATGTTGGTAGCTTCGAGAACACCGTCCAACCTTCTCGCCCTCTGTCGTCCCCTTCTCCTTTTGCTTGTGTTGGAGCCTCAGCTTCAGGATCTGTCCTTCCAGTGAGCACTCAGGGCTGATTTCCTTCAGAATGGATAGGTTTGATCTTCTTGCAGTCCGTGGGACTCTCAAGAGTCTCCTCCAGCACCAGAATTCAAAAGCATAAATTCTTCAGCGATTAGCCTTCTTTATGGTCCAGCTCTCACTTCTATACATCACTACAGTGGCACCTCAGGTTACAGACGCTTCAGGTTACAGACACTTCAGATTACAGACTCAGCTAACCCAGAAATAGTACCTTGGGTTAAGAACTTTGCTTTAGGATGAGAACAGAAATCGTGCTCCGGTGGCGCGGCAGCAACGGGAGGTCCCATTAGCTAAAGTGGTGCTTCAGGTTAAGAACAGTTTCAGGTTAAGAACGGACCTCCAGAATTAAGTTCTTAACCTGAGGTACCACTGTACTGGGAAGACCATAGCTTCTCCAGGCTAAACATACCCAACTCCTTGAACCATTTCTCAGAAGGTTCCCAGACCTTTTATCATCTTGGCTGCCTTTCTTTGTACCCCTTTCACCTTATCAAACTCTGCTGAACCTGAGCAGCTAGATTTGATCATGGGTCAAATAAAGAGGTTGGGGAGGTTGGGGTGGCAGTGTCAAAAATAGTCAAGGAGGAGAACCTTGCTGAAGCAACCAGGATGTTTGGTCTAAGCTTATGGAGAACGATCTGTAGCCTGAAACCACACCTTCTCCTCCCTCCTAGGTCCATTGTTCTCCTGCCTACCTGGGGAACAAAACTACAAGTGGCAGCGGTGCTCGATTGACCTCCTGACCACCAAGTCGCTGCCGCTTACCAGGAACGAGAGGCACAAGTTGGCAAGGAGATCAGTGCGGTGCTGAAGCGATGGATTAGCTGCAGGGATGCATTTGCACCATGCTGACCTCCTGGTAAGCCATTGTCCCTCCTGGTAAGCAGCAGAGATTCAGCTGTTGGGTCAAAGGATTCCTGCATCGCAGGGGTTTGGACTAGACGGCCTTCATGGTCCCTTCCAACTCTACGGTTCTATGATTCTAGGAGGTCAGGGGAATGTTAATGCTACGCTAGGATGCCCATTGCTGTTACAGACATCCCTGCGGTTGGGGCATCAACATTCCTTGGTGGTGGGTCTCCCCACAGATCATTACAGCTTGGCCGATCCTGGTTTGTGTGTTGCCTGGAGTACTGTGAAAGCAGAGCATGCAAATGGTAGGTTTCATAACTGAAAGGTAAAACAAAACATCTTTGAGTCTTGCAGCGCTTTAAAAACTTTCTTTGTTGCGGCAAAAGTTTTCGTGAATTACAGTCGGCTTTCTCAAATGATTGAGTTACGGGAATATTTATAAATGGGGGGGGGCAGTGATTCTGAACAGTGTGAAGGAAGTGAAATGCAGAGAGAACATAATGATAATTATTAACAGTGGGTATTCCCAAAGATTGGGCGATAATTCTTCCGGAACGATGAAAAGAAAACAAAAAATATTTGTTTTTGTTCAGATTCAGTTCACAGTTGACTGCATTGTACCACTTGAGGAATTGCAATTCAGCGGTGGCAATTTGCCTTCTTCCTTTGCAGTTCCTTTGTTTGAAGTTGACTGTTTAAAATCTGTTAGAGAGTCTCCTGCATTCATCTGGAAGCTTGGAGATTTGGTCTAACTTAATAGGATTTATTTGTGGGGAAACAAAAGGGAAAAAAAACCACACAGTTTGCTTTCATCTCTGGGGACTGGACCTTTTAGCAATGGGGAAAAAGCTTATCCTGGATTTCCTCCTGTTCATTGGATGGTCTTGCGTCCTACGAAAAATAAAGCAGAAAAGTTCAGCTAAGGGGAAGGGTAGAACATCTGCTTTGCATGCAGAAGGTCTTAGGTTCATCCCCAGCATCTCCTGGTGGGGCTGGATCAAGGGAAGGAATAGTCCCATTTTATTCTGCCTTGGTCAAACCATACCTGGAGTCCTGTGTCCAGTTCTGGGCGCCACAATTTAAGAAGGATATGGACAAGCTGGAAGGTGTGCAAAGGAGGGCAACCAAGATGATCAAGGAAACCAAGCCTTATGAGGAACGGTTGAAGGAGCTGGGAATGTTTAGTCTGGAAAAGAGACTGAGTGCAGATATGAGAGGTGTCTTCAAATATCTGAAGGGCTGTCATATGGAAGATGGAGCAAGCTTGTTTTCTCCTGCTCTAGAGGGTAGGACTCGAACCCATGGCTTCAAGTTACAAGAGAGGAGATTCTAACTAAACACCAGGAAGAACTTTTTTACAGTAAGAGCTGTTCAGCAGGGGAATGGTCTCTCTCGGAAGGTTGTGGGCTCTCCTTCCTTGCAGGTTTTTAAGCAGAGGTTGGATGGTCATCTGTCAGGGATGCTTTAGTTGAGATTCCTGTTTTGCAGGGGGTTGGAATGGATGACCCTCAGGGTCCCTTTCAACTCTACAATTCTATGATTCTGTGATTCCCTACCAGAAAGTGCCAGGTTCAATGCCCAATGGACCTCCAGGTAGGACTTGGTGGGACTCATGCCTGGAACGTTGGAGAAGGGCTGCCAGTCAGTTTAGACAACATGGAGCTAAATGAACTGCTTCTCTGCTTGTTTATAAGGGAGCTTCCTGAGTTCCTAACTTGTGAAGGATTCGCTGGGTGGTGAATGAATCTACATTGCTGAGCACCAAGGAGGACTCAGATTCTAGCTATCACAGAGTTGGGATATGGTTTCAGGGCAGATATGCAGCAAGGAGAGGGTTATTTCCGCTCTCCTCCAAGCAGATAACAGAAGAGGCATCTGGAAGTCATTTGGTGTTGAGCCTTCCTGTTTCCTTGCCCTCCCTTCGCCATGCAAAACAATATCCTTTTCTCTCCCCTTATGCAACGCAGAATATTTTAGCATTTCCCTCTCACCACACCGTCTTCCTTCCTGAATCTCAAAAAGTTCCAGAATTCCCCATCAATTTTCTTTTCTAGCAAGTCAACTTGAGACAATCTTCCAGTTCTTAAGAACTGGCTCAATCCCTTTAACAGCTAAAACCGCAGAGCTAAAAGAAAACTCTTAATAAGAGCACAAAGAACCCAATAACCCAGATCTGTTCCTGGAGCCGAGACAGACCTAAGATGACCTCATTTTCCAAACGCCCCATAAGTCGCCAGAGGCATGGTCCTTATTTTACAGCTTGCTTTTTAAGAGGCTTTCCATGTTCGCATTGTCAGATAGGAAAGTCCTTCCCCAAAGAAGTGAGAATTCCTTGGAAGAACAAGAAGTGAGAATTCCTTGGAAGAAGAAGAAGATGCTTCCTCTTTGTCACCATCTGCTGGTTTGAACAGGAAGTGAGGCTTGGAAGCTGCAGATGTGTACTGTATATGCCTTACATTTCAAGCACATGACTTGCCCCCAATGAATCCTGGCAGTTGGTTGCAGTTTGTTGAGGGTGCTGGGAATTGTAGTACAGTGAGATGTAAACTACACAATCATAGGCAGTATTGTCTGCAGTGGACGCTCGGGTTGCGAACATGATCTGTGAGGGATGCACGCTTACAACCCGCAGCATTCGCACCCGCATCTCCCGCATGCGCGGGTTGTGATTCAGCACTTCTGTGCATGTGCAAAGTGCGATTTAGCGCTTCTGAGAATGCGCGACTGCCAAAACCCGGAAGTAACCCATTCTGGTACTTCTGGGTTTCGGCAGTCCGCAACCCAAAAAAATGCAACCTGAAGCGGACACAACATGAGGTATGAATGTGTTTGTTTGTTTGTTTGTTTGTTTTAATTGGTGTGCTGCCCTTCATCCAAAGTTCACAGGATAGCCCACGACAGGGGGGGGAATGCAAAATAAGAACATAAAATGCATCATAAAACAAAAACAAACCAATAGTTCCCCTCTCCCACAAACATATTTAAAAGGGCATTGGATATCAGCCAAACCTTTGGAGCATTTTTGCCTGGTGCATTTTTGAAGGCCCCAGCTGAACCTCCCTGGGGAGAGTATCCACAATGGGGAGCCACTGCAGAGAAGGCACCGTCCGAAGGAAAGCAAAACGATATGCTGGTCACCAGCTTGGCTGCAGGGGTTGCCAGAAGGAAGCATACGGCCTTGAGTCTAGAGGGAGGTCACACAAGGTAGAGACTGTCGCCTGGTTGAGATTTCTTCTATGCTGGTTAAACATCTGCCTTACATCAGATAAAGATCCTCTCCTCAGCAAAGGCTTGTCAGACCCCTTTCTTTCCCCAGGGCTACAACAGTTTAACAAGGAGGTACAGCAACTTGGGTTGTCAGTGGAACTTTTGTGATCGATGTCCCTCCATCTGCCAAGGCTATGATAAAAACTAGGTTGTGGGACATTGAACGCCAAGAACTAACAGTAGCAGCAGAGAAAACATGTTCCCCACTTTATTTTCAACTTTCTTGGGCACATGAAACTAACCATAATTACATTGAATTTCTGCTTAACCCTCAAGAAAGAAGGGCATTCTCGCCAGCCAGGTTTAATTCAAATCCACCCAACCTCCTTTGGGGAAGGTTCTCAGGCAGGGTGGAAGGAGAAAGAACTTGCCCATGTGAAGACCACCTGATGGAAACCCTCACACATATGCTTCTCAATTGTAAACTATATGCTGATCTCCGCCAGCAATTTCTAGATCAACTCTGTATCCCCAAATGGAAACCAGAGTCGGAGGTCATACATTTTCTATTACTGGGGAATGACCAGGAGCTCACCAAGTTAGTGGCGACATATCTCTATTTGGTTTTTTGTGGTCGAAATACACTGCAGACGTCTGATCTCCCTGGAGACCAAGAGATGTGACGATAGACTGCTCTGCCTCCTTTGTTTTAGCAAATGTTTTGTGCCACTGGGGAAATGGTAATTCTGTACTGATTTGTTTTGGATGTTGTATGTGATGCCAATAAAAGGTTTTACGATAGGATACAAGGAGGCATACAAGGCACCATCCGAGCATCTTAGGGACTCCGGATTTGTGTAGGGTTTAGCCTTTCCTTCTGCCGAAGATATCCCACAAGGCACTGGGTACAGATTGTTCCTTTGGGGTTTCCTCCCATGAAGGTTCAGCCACAAGGCAGTAGAGGTTTAGGGTCAGAGTTTTCCTTCTCCTAGATGGGCTCCCTTCCCAGATTGATGAGCTCCAACTGCCCCCTGACAGGTATCCCCGCAGAAACATGCTTGGAGGCGCATTGCTGCGCCCCCTCAGAATTTTGCGCCCGGGGCCATGTCCCCCCTGTCCCTCCCACTACGCCACTGTAACCAGATGCCTCTTCTGAGAAACCTGCAAGCACAAAAGCATCTCTCCCCTCCCGCTGTTTCCAGCAACTGCCACTCAGAAGCACTGCTGCCTCCAACATGGTAGAAGGATGGTATCCGCAATATACAAAATACTACTCCAAAATCCCACAAACTCCCTAGACGCAATCAAAAAAGAATGGGAGGATGACATAGGCTATGAGATTAACCCCACTCAATGGACCAGCATATGGTCTAAACCCCCCTTTAAATCCATATCAATGAAAAGAAAAGAACTCACTCTGAAACTCACCTACAGGTGGTACCTAACACCAATAAAACTAGCACTAATACGCCCAGGAACCGCACCAAAATGCTGGAGAGGGTGCACCTCTACAGGCACATACCTCCACATGTGGTGGGAGTGCCCCAAAATCCAACTATTCTGGACAACAACCATACGAGAAATAAGTAAAATAACCAAGCAAGTATTAGAAATCATCTCAGAATTGGCCTTATTAAACATCTTCCAAGACAATAACCCCCCTACTCTCAGCAGCCAGAAGCATCATAGCCAAACACTGGAGAGACCTGTCAGGAGGAAGCATGGACCAATGGTACCAAATAGTACGGGAAACAGCCCTACTAGAAAAATTAACCAATAAACTGAAACTGATACGGGGACAAACAGAAGAAGACACCTTCACCCCGGTATGGCTCCCCTTCATCACATACACAGCCCAACAAGACAATGACAAGAATCCACCAACAGCATACAAATCATTATGGCTAACCTGATCCAAAACACACACCCATCCCACTCACACATGAAAACAAAGACCATCACAGCCAACCGCAAATGAATAACCACACCCTAGGCCAACCCCAACCTCTCTCACCACCAAAGGAACACAAGTGAATAGCAAAGAACCTGCACAAGCAACGCTGACACCAAACCCTACATATAGTAAGTAAAATAGAAACATCGCCACCCGACCCATCTTCCCCCCACTCCACCTCTTTCTAAAGCTATGGTTTTCCCAGTAGTGATGTATGGAAGTGAGAGCCGGACCATAAAGAAGGCTGACCGCCGAAGAATTGATGCTTTTGAATTATGCTGCTGGAGGAGACTCTTGAGAGTCCCATGGACTGCAAGAAGATCAAACCTCTCCATTCTGAAGGAAATCAGCCCTGAGTGCTCCCTGGAAGGACAGATCCTGAAGCTGAGGCTCCAAGACTTTGGCCACCTCATGAGAAGAGAAGACTCCCTGGAAAAGACCCTGATGTTGGGGAATATGGAGGGCACAAGGAGAAGGGGACGACAGAGGACGAGATGGTTAGACAGTGTTCTCGAAGCTACAAACATGAGTTTGACCAAACTGCAGGAGGCAGTGGAAGACAGGAGTGCCTGGCGTGCTCTGGTCCAGGGGGACACGAAGAGTCGGACACAACTATATGACTAAACAACAAACCACCTCTTTCCCCCTTTTCTTACTAATGTCTCAACAAATGAAACTGACTTGTAAAAATGTTACATGGGGGGGAAAGAGAGAGACTTTGCACACACTTTTGTAAATCAAGATAATCTTTAATAATAACTGTGCAGGGCAGAGGAGAGTCATCCTGGATTGTCAGTCTTTTCCTCCATGAATCTGTCTAATCCTCTTTCCAAGTTGGTGGCCATCAGTTGGTGGCCTCTTGTGGGAGCCAGTTCCATAGTCTTAACTACACCGCTGCATGAAGGAGGAAATCCAGAGAGGAATGCCAAGCCCGGGTGAATTGGAAAATTTGGAGGCGCCGAGGGGGAGGAGGGGGCGTGGAGTGCCGAGGGTTTTTTGCGGGTCCCGGCTATTCCTGACAATGCGGTACATGTATGGAAATAAAAAGGAATGTGCAGAGGGGGAGGGAATCTGACAAAAGGGAAAGAGGGGAGCAGCATCAAAAGAGAGAAGGAGAGACAGAGCTTGGAGATTATAAGTCTGGGAAGTGTTTAGTTTGCAGAGGGGAAAATGCTCCGTCTCTCTCTGCCTCTCCTCGCCATCTGTCTGGCAGCCTGGGCCCCCAGCGTGGTGGATGGGGCCCCCCGCACGGTCGCCCCCACCCTCCTGCAACGGAAGCCCAGCAAGAGCCCCACCGCAGCAAGCCAGGTGACAGCAGCGCTCTCCAGGGCACCTTCCACCTCACCTGTGCCCTCCAGGAGCAAGCAGGTGAGGGGGACAGCCCGCCCGGAGCTCACATCGCCCGCTAACCTCAGGACCACAGTCACATCTGGCAGACAGGGCAAGGAAGCGCCCTTTGGTACCACCAGCCAAGCCAAGAAGACCACGGTGGCCACGGAGAAGCCGGTTCTTGGGAAGAAAGGTACGGGTATTCATTGCCTCTTTACGCACAGGAAGGGGGTCTTTCTGAAAGGGAGATTGGGGATGCGCAGAGAAGTTTGTTGGGTGCAAGGTTTGGAAGAGGGAAAAGTCAGGCGATGGAGCGTTCCACTGCAAGGATTTTGCAAAGACACCGGTGTTTTCTCAAAGTCCAGCGGACAGTTTGGGGGTACAGAGCTTCCTCTTGGGAGATTTATGTAACTGGTCCGGTCTTTGTTCGTGAGCCGCCCCCAGCAAGGAAAATGAAGAACTGGTTAGAATCCAGCTTTCTGGAATTATCATAACTCTGCCACAACATCCGGGAGGAGCCCAGAGAACGTGTGAGTGGCTGTTTGGGTGTCAGGAAGGGTCCCCCTGGCCGTGTCAGATGATCTCTTTGCAAATGCAAGGGTAGGGTCGTTCGCAGGTTAGGATTTACCTGTGTTGAGCTCCGTGTTGGGAAACAACACCCTAGAACTGTAGAGCTGGGGGGGACGGACCCCCAAGGATTCTCTAGTCCAACCCCCTGCGAGAATTAATTTCTACACAGGGTTCAGGCCAGAGATACTAGCTGTACAGCTCGTCACATAAGTGCCACAGGAGAGCACTGGGTTAAAATTAGGAGGCGCAGAACCATAGAATTGTAGAGTTGGAAGGAACACAGTGCAGGAATCAAAGAATCCCTGGCAGATGGCCATCGCATCTTTTGTTCAAAAACCTCCAGCGAAGGAGAGTTTGCCATCTTCATAGGGAGTCCGTCCCACTGTCAAAAGTGTGAAGCAAATGACTGTGTGTGTGTGTGTGTGTGTGCACAGCAGTGGCGTAGCGTGGGAGGTGCAGGGGGGGCCAGCCGCACCGGGTGCAGCACCTGGGGGTTAGGGTTAGGGTGCGCAAATCCACGGGTTAGGGGGCGCAAATTACTTGCCTTGCCCCGGGTGCTGACAACCCACGCTACGCCACTGGTGCACAGCTGAGATGGCTCAGTCGGTAGAGCAGGAAACTCTTAATCTCAGGGTTGTGGGTTTGAGTCCACGTTGGGCAAAAGATTCCTGCATTGCAGGGGGTTGGACTAGATGACCCTTGGGTACCTTCCAACTGTATGATTATTGCTCTGTGTGTGTGTGTGTGTGTGGATTGTCAGCTTTCGCTTGTCTCCTGGTGTGCCTTTTTTGTGGTGTGCATTGTGCATGGGAGGAAGGGGGATGCAGCGAGCTCTGGATGTTTCGCCATCCTTAGGGGGCCTCATGCGCAAGCTCTGCAGGGCTGGACGCCAATCCTGCGAGAGCGAGGCGTTGGGAGGCTTACATTGTGCAGCGCTAGGCAATCCCATTTACTTATTTATTTTGAGTACGGAACGTGCTGCCATTTGATGCAAATAGTTCCAGTTCTGGTAATGACACACACAAAGTAACAGGCTGTGTGTAACAGTATAACTTCTATTTCAAAAAAACAATTCAACATATCATGTCAGAATATGTAATTTCATAGACCACATTATCATATGAGCGGAACATATTCTGAGTACAGTGGTACCTCGGGTTAAGTACTTAATTCGTTCCAGAGGTCCATACTTAACCTGAAACTGTTCTTAACCTGAAGCACCACTTTAGCTAATGGGGCCTCCTGCTGCCATCCTGAAGCAAAGTTCTTAACCTGAAGCACTATTTCTGGGTTAGCGGAGTCTGTAACCTGAAGCATATGTAACCCGAGGTACCACTGTAATTAAAGTCCAGCGGACTGATCAGGAGTCTATTTAGTTCTTATATTAGCAATAACCATGATGTGGAATGCTTATATCAATCTAGTAGTGTTGATGCTTTTGAGAATTCTAGCGTTCCTTGTAAGTAGGTATCAGATGAAAGCTTGAAGTATGGCACATGCAGAAAATAAGACAAGGATTCCAGGATAATTCCTTGTTTCACCCAACCGGGCTTCGTCAGCTGTGCATACACTGGATTATATAAACAAACATAATGTAATGTAATTTTATGCAAAACTAAGTAACATAACATAAACATTAAACAATAGATTTACATACCAGATTCTTGTATACCACAAACATGGAACATAATGGATTCAGTCATCACAATAACTGACCATAAGTTTCTTTATATAAAGAGTTCCTCACATGATGAGAGCTTTGCATTGTTATGGTGAGGGATAAGGTCTGTGTCTTGTGATGAAGGGAGCGTGTGGCTTGTTGTGGTGGTCAAAGTGTTGTCTGGATGGTACTTTGCTACCGGGAGGGAACTGCGGTGTGCAAAACCAATGCTGAGTTTTGCAGACCTGAGTTGGGCATTTTGCAGTTCTGGGTCATGGCAGCTGCCGTGTGGTTTGTTTTGCAGTGTAACCACACTGGCCTGTGTAGTTTTGCAGCATCATTCACATACATTTGCGTTCAACCGCTAACCGTTTCAGTGCGCCCTGCGCTTTATAGACCTCCGTGACACCGTTTGCACTTCATTCATCTATATTTACAAGAATATTTACAGACCGCTCTTCGTGGAAAAAAAAGACATGAAGCCATTCCATATATTGAAGAGTTATAAACAAACACTAAATTCACCATTGGGGAAGGATGTCTTCTGAATTGCCTGGAGGAACAGAAGCTCTTTCAATAGTGTTTAAAATTGGGCGCAGAAGTTGCCCACTGAATCTCCAGTGGCAGAGAGTTCCACAGGACTGGGTCAATTGCACCAAAGCCCTAATTTTTCAGTATTGTCAAACGAGCCTCACCAACGATGCTAATGTATTGGCATGACTGGCATGCCTTTGTGGTGTTACGCAAGGGGTCTCCGTGTTATGTGGGGCACCTTTGCACAAACCGCAGGCGGCTTTGCAGTGTTTCGAGCTGACCTATTTGCTGCCCGCTTTGCAATTCCTGGCGTTGCTAGGAGGGGGGGGTCGTGGCAGGCCGCCAGGCTGCACAGACCGCCAAGTGCTGCAGGCATCACGGTGCCAGGGGATGCCACCCTTCTGCTGACTCTGCATTTGCAAACTTGGCATGAGAACAAAAGGCGAAGCTGCCACAAGGAGGCTTCTGATGTAGCAGCTGCTAATCTCCACGCCTGGAAGCTGCCTTACACTGAACCATTGGCCTATCTAGCCCAATAATGTCTACACTGACTGGCAGTGGTTTTTCAGACAGGGAGATATCGGGCATTGAACCTGGAACCTTCTGCATGCAGAGCAGATGATCTACCACTGACGTCTCCTCCAAGTGCCCTGATTTTCCAGGAATTACAGAAGCCATCCCGGTTTCTGACTTGATCCCATATATATGACCTTAATTTTTTTTTCATATGCAAAGCAGACATGGGCATAGCTGGGAGCGGGGGAGGGCAGCTGCCTTCCCCAAATCAAATAAATAAATAAAAATACTTCCGTATTTTTCGCTCCATAAGACGCACCTGACCATAAGACGCACCTAGTTTTTGGAGGAGGAAAACAAGAACAAAAATATTCTGAACAAAACAGTGGATGTATGATTTTTGTGGTTCATGCTGTGGCCACAGACATGATATGTGATTTGACGGTGCGTTTGGGGTAGCCCAATGCAAATGTCCCGAGGATCCATGTGGATCTGTGCTTTGTAACCATGTTTTTGCACCATTGCGGCCCCACGAAACAGTGGATGTGTGATTTTTTGGTGCAGGCAAACCTAGACAGCATCTTTAAAAGCAGAGACATCACCTTGTCAACAAAGGTCCGTATAGTTAAAGCTCTGGTTTCCCCAGTAGCGGTGTATGGAAGTGAGAGCTGGACCATAAAGAAGGCTGATCGCTGAAGAATTGATGCTTTTGAATTCTGGTGCTGGAGGAGACTCTTGAGAGTCCCATGGACTGCAAGAAGATCAAATGCATCCATTCTGAAGGAAATCAGCCCTGAGTGCTCACTGGAAGGACAGATCCTGAAGCTGAGGCTCCAAGACTTTGGCCACCTCATGAGAAGAGAAGACTCCCTGGAAAAGACCCTGATGCTGGGAAAGATGGAGGGCACAAGGAGAAGGGGACGACAGAGGACGAGATGGTGGGACAGTGATCTCGAAGCTACCAGCGTGAGTCTGACCAAACTGCGGGCGGCAGTGGAAGACAGGAGTGCCTGGCGTGCTCTAGTCCATGGGGTCACAAAGAGGCAGACACGACTAAACGACTAAACAACAACAAACAACATAGCCATGGACATGCTATGTGATCTGATGGGGAATCTGGGGTGACCCAATGCAAAAATCCTGAGAATCCATGTGGATCCGTGCTTTGTAACCACGTTTTTGCGCCATTGCAGCTCCACGAAACAGTGGATGCGTGATTTTTTGGGTAACTAACTGACCAACTGTGTCTCAGAAGAGAGCCTGCATTCCTCGAAAGGCTTTCTTCCCTGCCTGAGAGCTGGCTGGCTGGCTCTCTCCTCTCCAGGCTCCCACGCCGCGCCTGGTGCTGCGGATGCAAGCTGGCTTCCTCGCTTTGCTTCGCCTCTCCGAAGGGGGTTGGTTGAAGGAAAGCGGCTGGATCTGATGGAGCTGAGCCAGAGAGCTGAGCTTGCACAGAGCAGGCACTGTTTGTGGGGGCCTCTTGCATCCTGTTCCACAGCGTGGGGCTGCAAGGCTGCTGGGGGTGTGGGAGGGAAGGTTTTGCCAAAGCAAGAAAGGAAAGCCTTTTCATTCGCATGCATGCAAGGGGGAAAACTTACTGCGCAGGATTTCAAGGTTCCACACTTACGCAGGAAGAACCAGCTGCAAAAATATATAGTCTATTTGGGGGGGGGGCACTCCTGGCTTGACAGCAGGACGTGGGAAAAGGATCGAGGGGTTTTAGTAGACCACAAGCTAAACATGAGTCAGCTGTGTGATGCAGCAGCAAAAAAAGCTAATGGTATTCTAGACAGCATCAACAGAAGTTTAGGGTCCAGATCAAGGGAAGTGTTGTTTGTTGCTTAGTCGTTTAGTCGTGACCCCCTGGACCAGAGCACACCAGGCATTCCTGTCTTCCACTGCCTCCCGCAGTTTGGTCAAACTCATGCTGGTACCTTTGAGAACACTGCCCAACCATCTCACCCTCTGGCATCCCCTTCTCCTTGTGCCCTCCATCTTTGGCGATCAGCCTTCTTTATGATCCAGCAATAGTCCCACTCTATTCTGCCTTGGTCAGACCCCACCTGAATACTGTGTCCACGAGAGCTGCTGCCAGTCAGTGTAGGAAATGCTGAATTACAAGGAGTCCTGACTGAAGCCCTGGAAATATGCAAGAGCACCTGCTGTTGCATGCACAAGGTCCCAGGTCCAAGATACGATCACGTATTGCTGCTTTCACTGACCTGGTGCCCTCCAGCTGTGTTGAACTACAAAGCTGTTCCAGAGAGCCAGACTCAAAGTGTGATCACTTTGTCCAGCATGTGCCCACAGTGCCACTCCAATCGCCAAAAGGAGCCACTTCCTACCCATTCCACATTGGCAAGAACTCGATATTTTAAATGTGGCAGCACCTACACTTGGGAACTCCCTGCCACTTGATATCAGGCAGGTACCTTCACTGTATCCTTTTTGGTGCCTGCTAAAGACATCCTTGCTTCAGCAAACCAGTCCAGAAGTTTAAAAAGTCGGTGTGCGTTTTAAACTCTTTTTAGCCCATTGTAACTTAAAATGCTGCTGTTGTATTTCTTCTTATTGATAATGTCGTTTTATCTTTTTTTTGTAAACTGTTCTGAGAGATGGTTTCTGTCTTTTCTCTTCTTTTTCTACAATGAAGCGGTGCATAAATATTTTGAAATGATAATAATAATAATAATAATAATAATAATAATAATAATAATAATAATAATAAATTTATTTATACTCCGCCCTTCCTGGTTTAAAAACCGGGCTCAGGGTGGCTAACAGCAAATATAAAACATTGATTAAAATGTGACTTAAAAACAGCATAAAACAGCAACTAAACAAGCAAAAATGTATGGCTTTGTCTTTCTCCAGTTGTGAAGAAGGTGGTGAAGAAGAAGGTGGTGAAGAAGAAAGTCAAACTTTCCCCCCAGGAAAGAGCTGCCAAAGAAGCTTCAGGTAAGCCATCTGCCATGGATACTTGAGTTGAGATTCCTGTATCGCAGGGGGTTAGACTAGATTGTTAGCAGAGAAATCTGAGGGCTCTCTTGGACAAAAAACAAGGACACCAGCCAGGAATACCAGAGCAAAACAGCAGCCAGTTGGCTTGGTCTTGATTGAAGACTGTTGCGACAGGACTCCCACCTGCCACCAGGTGGAACAAGATGGAAGCCCCGAACAAAAGAGCCCCCAAACTTTTATTAGCTGCTAATCCCCATGTTAACCCCCCCCCCAAACTACGTCACTAATACATCATGGTTACATCATGAAAGGGGAGGTCTGGTGGCTGTAATCTGAGCATCCTGGACCCTGCCCCATGGTTCCCCTTGCCCTCCACCAAACACCCATCAAGTGTAACAAAAGAGATATTTACATTTCCCTGTTTCCCAGCCAAGTTAATCCCACCCTTTTGTCTTCATCTGGGTTTGTTATTTCTGGAATGGCTACCTGTCTGGCACTCAGGTATCAGGATGCCAGGGATTATCACTCAGGCAGAGGGGCTGCTGAGTAGCTGAGCTCACATGTCTATATGAATTTCTGAAGTTTTCCCAGTGAGCCAGTACATAGATACATTTATCAGTGAATTCTTGCATTTGGTATCGTGCAGCAGAGGCCCTTTGAATAGATAGGAAGAAACTGTGATGAAGTGTTTTGTGGGCACAAATCACAAAAATCACAAAAGTGATTGTGCTGGTTTTGGTAGTGGGCTGCATGTGCATGATATCTGCTGGAGGGGCAACCCCCCCCCCCCCAGCCTATACATAAATTCCTGCAGCATAGTTTCTAGCCCTTTTTCCAGAGCAGCCACAAGCCAACGGCTGCAGCTTGTTGGTGGAGCCCAGAACCTCACGCAACACAAATCCTGCGCATATAGGTCAGGCAAACAGACTCCCACCTGAACACATGCAACACACATCCATAGAAAACACCAGGCGTCCCTTTAAGGTACTCTGGCAAATGCATTTGCCATGACTTCTTACATAAAGGTGGCTTTGGATTTCCTAAGTCCAGGCCCAGGCTCCCTTCAGTTATCCTTGGAAAGCCAGCTCTGTTATTCTTTGCCTCAGGGAGGTTTGGAGGCTTTGTTTGGCATTTGAGAGCTCGTGTGTTTTGGGCCGTGCTGGGCTTGCCAGGCAAAACGCTGGCAGGAATTTCACCCTCCCTGCTCCCTGGCATCACTTCCACAGATCTGCACATGGCCAAGTTGGCTGGGGAAGAGGAAGGGTTCTTACTGAAGCTAGGAGCAAAGAGAAAAGGGGCCATTCACACAACCCCAAGACACCCATGTCAGGGTAGAAATTTGTTGTTGTTGTTAAGTCGTTTAGTCGTGTCCGACTCTTCGTGACCCCGTGGACTAGAGCACGCCAGGCACTCCTGTCTTCCACTGCCTCCCGCAGTTTGGTCAAACTCATCTTGGTAGCTTTGAGAACACTGTCCCACCATCTCGTCCTCTGTCGTCCCCTTCTCCTTGTGCCCTAAATCTTGATTGCTTCAGTCTGCTTGTTCTGCACAAATAATCTCCTGGCTGCTGTGGAGAAGCGCAAGGAGGGGGGAGAGGCCCACTTTCAAAGAGTGCGGTCAGACTTCTCATCGGCTTAAGCCTAGGCTGTGCTCTGGTGCTTTTGACTCATCCAAGAGACTTGTAGAAGAAACAGCAGTGTGGTTTCAGCGGCCCCTTACAATTGCAGGCTCCCACAGAGACAGGCAGGAGCAAACCCCTCCGCCCAATTTCTTTCGCATGGGCTTGTATTTCAACTTATTTCTCTTCCCCGTGGAGAGACATCAAATTTACCAATTGCAGACACTGGTCTGCGAGCGCTCCAATTGGAGAACAGCTGTTACCAAAGGTGTCGTGGGTTTTGAAGACATTCGAACTCAGGACGAAAGGGAGAAATGTGCTGAGAGGAAGGCACGCTTGGCAAACCCTCGCCGTGATCAACTACCACCCGGAAACCAATGTCCCCACTGTGGAAGGACGTGTGGATCCAGAATTGGCCTCCACAGTCACTTATGGACTCACTGTTAAGACCATGTTTATGGAAGACAAGATAGATGATAGATAGATAGATAGATAGATAGATAGATAGATAGATAGATGATAGATAGATGATAGAGATGATAGATAGATAGATAGATAGATAGATAGATAGATGATAGATAGATAGATGATAGATAGATAGATAGATAGATAGATAGATAGATAGATAGATAGAGATAGATGGATAGATAGATGATAGATAGATAGATGATAGATAGATAGATAGATAGATGATAGATAGATAGATAGATAGATGATAGATAGATAGATGATAGATAGATAGATAGATAGATAGATAGATAGATAGATAGATAGATTAGATGATAGATAGATAGATACACACACACAAATTTATTAGTTTTTTAACATATCATTTTCAACAGTAATTAAACATACTTTTACATCTTATTCAATTTCTTTGACTTCCATCATTCCTGTCTGAAAATTTTCCAATCTACTCTCTTAGTATGCATTTCTTATTTTCCCTACTACATTTCAAACTCATAACCAATATCTCTATCTTTCTCTACTTTGTAACACTTTGTATATTTCTCCTTGCAACACTTCTTGTAGTCCTACGAGCGTAATTTGTTGATTGCAGTTGCTCTTCAAATAATTCATATACTTCTTCCAATCTTCTGTAAATTTCTGGTCCTGCAGGTTTCAAATCCTTCCTGTCATTTTGTCCAATTCTGCATTCAGTGGTACCTCAGGTTAATTCGTTCTGGAGGTCTGTTCTTAACCTGAAACTGTTCTTAACCTGAAGCACCACTTTAGTTAATGGGGCCTCCTGTTGCTGCCACACCGCCGGAGCACGATTTCTGTTCTCATCTTGTGGCAAAGTTCTTAACCCGAGGTACTATTTCTGGGTTAATGGAGTCTGTAACCTGAAGCATATGTAACCTGAAGCGTATGTAACCTGAGGTACCACTGTAGTCCATTCATTTCGTCTCCCATTCTTCTTTCATCGGAATTTCTGCTTGCTTCCATTTCTGGGCTAACAATACCCTATGGAAGACAATCTTACTTGGCTATGAGTGATCGCCAAAGAAGAAGAAGACGACACACCAAACATTTATAGCATATCAATGCCCTCCCACAAAGAATCCTGGGAACTGTGGAGAACCCTTCACAGAGTTACCATTCCTAGCACCACCAACAGACCACAGTTCCCAAGATATGTTTGGCATCTAGCAGGCACCAGCAAAGAGGGATCATTGAGGGGAAATCCTCATATCTCGAGAATTTTGTTGATTCCCCCCCCCCTCTCTGTCTCCCATCTCACTCTCCTCCTCCTCCTCTTCCTCTCCCATTTCTAACCAGAATGCCCCCCGCTGGGCCTTGAGTCTCTGAGAGTGAAGGACTTCCAGCTCCGGGCTTCTAGCTACAAGCGAATGGGCCTCGGACCCCATCGTGGGAGACTCAACATACAGGTGAACACACACAGCTTGCAGTGCCCTCACCCACCAACAGGAGGAGCAGTTGGGGGAAGATCAAGGTGGGCTGGGTGCAAGACTCTGGCTTGTGACATCACTGATTGCAGGAGGGCAGAGTTGCTCTTGTGTTTGGGCCAGGGCTGTAGCATGGCCCCAGATGCACAATTTTTGAGCAGGCACAAACCAGGTGCCCACACACACCTGGTGCTCCTCCCCGCACACCACTTGTCAGCCAGCCGGGCTCCTTCATGTGCAGGCAGGAAGGAGAAACAGAATAGAATAGAACAGAATTTATTATTTATACCCCGCTCATCTGGCTGGGTTTCCCCAGCCACTCTGGGCAGCTTCCAACAAAGTATTAAAATACAGTGGTCTGTTAAACATTAAAAGCTTCCCTAAAGAAGGCTGCCTTCAGATGTCTTCTACAAATCTGGTAGTTGTTCTTCTCTTTGACATCTGGTGGGAGGGCGTTCCACAGGGCGGGTGCCACCACCGAGAAGGCCCTCCGCCTGGTTCCCTGTAACTTGGCTTCTCGCAGGGAGGGAATCGCCAGAAGGCCCTCGGCACTGGACCTCAGTGCCCAGGCAGAATGATGGGGGTGGAGACACTCCTTCAGGTATACTGGACTGAGGCCATTTTGGGCTTTAAAGGTCAGCACCAACATTTTGAATTGTACTCGGAAACATACTGGGAACCAATGTAGGTCTTTCAAGACCGGTGTGATGTGGTCTTGGCGGCTGCTCCTAGTCACCAGTCTAGCTGCAGCATTCTGGATTAGTTGTAGTTTCCAGGTCACCTCCAAAGGTAGCCCCACGTAGAGCGCATTGCAGTAGTCCAAGCGGGAGATAACTAGAGCATGCACCACTCTGGCGAGACAGTCCGTGGGCATGGAGGATCTCAGCCTGCGTACCAGATGAAGCTGGCAGACAGCTGCCCTGGACACAGAACTGACCTGCACCTCCATGGACAGCTGTGAGTCCAAAATGACTCCCAGGCTGCGCACCTGGTCCTTCAGGGGCACAGTTACCCCATTCAGGACCAGGGAGTCCTCCACACCTGCCCGCCCCATCCCCCCCAAACAGTACTTCTGTCTTGTCAGGATTCAACCTCAACCTGTTAACCGCCATCCATCTTCCAACCGCCTCCAGACACTCACACAGGACCTTCACCGCCTTCACTGGTTCTGATTTGAAAGAGAGGTAGAGCTGGGTATCATCTGCATATTGATGGACACCCAGCCCAAACCCCCTGATGATCTCTTCCAGAATGGCTCTGCTTTGCTCCCATGGGGGTGGGGCCGCATTGGCAGAGAGGGATGGCCTGGTGCCCCTCCCTGCCCGGTGCTTGTGCACCCACCCTGGGTGCCAGCAAACAATGCTATGCCACTGTTTTGGGTCCTGCTTCCGAGCTTCCCACGGACCCCTGGTGTTATTTTCCTTAGTGGGTTGTGCATACTGCAATTTTGAATAATGCTTTTTATAGGGTCGGGGGCACTGGGGATGAGTTTGTGGAACCAAGGGGGCGGTGGCCTGAGAAAGTTTGGGGACCACTGCCATAGATGATGCCAAACAATTAAACCCCTGTGTTGCAAACAATTATCAGTAATATCCAAGGCAATACGATGACCCAAGTGGTTACATAATTTTATGACCACTGCTCCATAGCATAGATGGGTTTATGAAGCATTTCTGTATCCCTCTGCTGTGCTGAAGAAGAATTCCACAAAACAGGGGGTATATCCGGAATCACTGTTCACTACATCTCTTTGCAGACCACTTTGGCAGTGTTGGACGTCATAAAACAAAGCTTTACGGCTTGTTTTCACCAGATAAGAATCCGACCCATTGCTTCTTTCAGAGATTTGCATAGTCTACAAAGACTTTCAGAAACTTATAAGACTTATGTTTATTTGGTTCTATGTTTTCAAGAGAATCCATCAAGAGTGCACATTTTGTGACTTTCAGAGATTTATAAGATTTCTGTTTATTTGGTTTTTCATATTGTTCAATGTTCCGTATAGATTATACAAAGAGTTTATATTGATAGTGGCCTTTTCAGCATTAAGAGCTACCCTCCGTCCTTAATAAGCAAATGAACAATAGTTGTACTTGATCATCGTGTTGCCTTGGATATTACTGGATATTACTGATAATTGTTTGCAACAGAGGGGTTTAATTGTTTGGTTACTTATAGATGATGCCAAGCCAGATGAACCCATGGGATGACTCAGGGTAAGCTAGCGCAACCCAGGAATATTGCACCAGTCTAGAGCATCCTGGCTCGCAACACAGACTGTGTGCATTTGCAACACTGCTTGCAAGATTGCAGAGGAACCCGGAGTACACTGCCTCTCAGTTCCAGTGGTGCCACTAAATGTGTTCTTGCAATTGTATGGCTGGCCCCTGTCACACATACACCCTCCCTGCCGATGCAGCTACCAGAACCCAATCTCTGCTCTTAGCAAAAGACTCCTTTGATTGCATCCTGCATCCTCAGCCAAAACCCCAACTCCTCTCTGCTTTCTTCTGCTCTAGTCCGGCATCAACGATGGCGATTTCTACGACGGCGGCTGGTGCGCTGGGCATGACAACAAGAACCAGTGGCTGGAGGTGGATGCCCGGCAGCCGACCCGTTTCACCGGGGTCATCACACAAGGCCTGAACTCCATTTGGACGTAAGTCCCAGGATGTTTCCCCATGAGCGAATGTGGACCTTGGGCTGAAAGGGATTCCGAGGGGTTCATTAGGTTCCCCGCCCCCAATTAATTTACCTTTGTGCATTCCCCTGTTCATTCTGCTTTTATTCCACCAGATATGACTGGGTGACGTCGTATAAGATCCAGTTCAGCAACGACACTCACAGCTGGCAGCCGTGCATGAATGGGAGTGAGGAGATGGTGAGTCCATGTGGGTCCTCAGGGGTCCTGGATGAGATGCCAGGCTCTCTGATTGCCTGGGCCTAGAATCCCTGGCTCTCTCTGATTGGCTGGACTTGGTGATGCCAGGCTCTCTAATTGGCTGGACTTGGGGTGCCGGGGTCTCTGATTGGCCGGACATGGGGTGCCAGGCTCTCCAGTTGGCTGGACTTCAGGTGCCGGGCTCTTCGATTGGCTGGACTTACAATGCCAGTTTCTCTGGTATCAGTTGAGTATCCAAGAGTAGGGGTGCCACCACAAAGAAGACCTGACTCTCAGCCACCATCACCCACTTTAACTGCAGAGAGCAATGAGCAGCCAAAGAATGGGCTTTATAGATGACAACCCTCACAAATGGGCAGACTGGCCTAGGAGCAGGCAGCCTTGAGAAACCCTAAATCCCAAGCCAGAAAAGCTGTGAGTCTGAATCAGTAGATTAATCAACTCAAAAGCTTTGGTTGATTAAATTGGTGGGGCTCCGAGTTAAGGATCTGCTTGCTTGCTGTCTTAGTTCTTGCTTGTTGTTTTAATAGTACAGCATGAGACTCTTAGAGTCGTGGGTTCGAGTCCCAAGTTGGACAAGAGTCCCGCATTGCAGCGGGTTGGACTAGATGACCCTCGTGGTTGCTCCCGGTTCTATGTCTTTTCTTTCTAACCAAGATGCCCTTAGGGCACTGCCTGAACTTTGTCAAACTTTCCTTGGAGGTCATACGGGATATAAACTCCTTTTCTTCTTCTTATAATTGCAATGGGAGCTGTGATTCTCAGAATCCCTTACCCTGTCCAAATTCTGGCACTTCTTCTGCATGGCTGGCAATGCACACATCGCCGTGTACACATAACCTGAAGTGTTCCATGTGGCCTTTTCAGCATTAAGAGCTACCCTCCTTCCTTAAGAAGCAAAGGAACAATAGTTTGACTGAGCTGGGTCTTGGCACCAGGGCAGCAGCAGAGATCCAAACCTGAGTCTTGTGCCAGGAGGATGTGCCAAGCCAACCAAAGGGAAATCATGGGCCTCTGTGCCCCCTTGCCAAAGGAAACCAGGGGCCTCACTGCCTCCCTTTAGGGAGGGAGCAGTAGCTCAGTGGCAGAACATCTGCTTGGCATGAGGAACATCTCAAGTTCATTCCCCACTAGCATTTTGGAGGAGAGAGTCCTGTCTGAAATCTTGGAGAGCTGCTGCCAGTCAGTGTAAGAAATGCTGAATTACAGGGACACCTGGCTGAAGCCCTGGAAATGTGCAGGAGCACCTCCCCTTGCATGCACAAGGTCCCGGGTTCAAGATACGCATTGCTGCTTTCACTGACCTGGTGCCCTCCAGCTGTGTCAAACTACAAAGCTGTTACAGAGAACCACACTTACGGGCTTAACATGAGTCCACAATGTGATGCAGCAATGAAAAAAGCTAATGCTATTGTAGGCTGCGTCAACAGAAGCTTAGTGTCCAGATCAAGGGAAGGCATAAAGGTAAAGGTAAAGGGACCCCTGGCCATTAGGTCCAGTCGTGGCCGACTCTGGGGTTGCGGCACTCATCTCGCTTTATTGGCCGAGGGAGCCGGCATTCAGCTTTCAGGTCATGTGGCCAGCAGGACTAAGCCACTTCTGGCGAACCAGAGCAGCGCACGGAAACGCCGTTTACCTTCCCGCTGGACCGGTACCTATTTATCTACTTGCACTTTGATGTGCTTTCGAATTGCTAGGTTGGCAGGAGCAGGGACCGAGCAACGGGAGCTCACCCCGTCGCGGGGATTCGAACCGCTGACCTTCTGATCGGCAAATCCTAGGCTCTGTGGTTTAACCCACAGCGCCACCCGCGTCCCTCAAGGGAAGGAATAGTCCCACTCTATTCTGCCTTGGTCAGACTACACCTGGAGTCCTGTGCCCTGTTCTGGGCACCACAATTTAAAAAGGATATTGACAAGCTGGAAGGTGTGTAAAGGAGGGGAACCAAGATGATCAAGGAAACCAAGGCTTATGAGGAATGGTTGAAGGAGCTGGGTATGTTTAACCTGGAAAATAATAATAATAATAATAATAATAATAATAATAATAATAATAATAAATGTTATTTATACCCCACCCTCCCCAGCCAGCCAGGCTCAGGGCGGCTAACACCAATAAAATCACAGTAAAAACATAATGGGGGGAAAGAGGGGGGGGGGACCAATTTAAAATACAGGTTAAAATGCAGTTTAAAATGCAGCCTCGGTTTAAAGTAGCTGATAAATCAAGACCATAAGAGGAGGGAAACATAAGGGTCGGACCGAGTCCAAACCAAAGGCCAGGTGGAACAGCTCTGTCTTGCAGGCCCTGCAGAAAGATGTCAAGTCCTGCAGGACCCTAGTCTCTTGTGACAGAGCGTTCCATCAAGTCGGGGCCAGTACTGAAAAGGCCCTGGCCCTAGTTGAGACCAATCTAACCACCTTGCGACTTGGGAACTCCAAAGTGTTGTCATTTGTGGACCTTAAGGTCCTCCGCAGGACATACCAGGAGAGGCGGTCCCGTAGCTACGTGGGTCCTAGGCCGCATAGGGCTTTAAAGGTCAAAACCAGCACCTTAAACCTGACCCTTTTCTCCACCCGGAGCCAGTGAAAAGAGGAGACTGAGAGGAGATATGAGAGGCATCATCAAATAGCTGAAGGGCTGTCATATGGAAGATGGAGCAAGTTTGTTTTCTCCTGCCCTGGAGGGTAGGACTCGAACCCATGGCTTCAAGTTACAAGGAAGGAGATTCCAACTAAACATCAGGAAGAACTTTCTGACAGCAAGAGCTGTTCAGACTCTCCTTCCTTGGAGGCTTTTAAGCAAAGGTTGGGTGGTCATCTGTCAGGGATGCTTGAGATTCCTTCATTGTGGGGGGTTGGACTAGATGACCCTCAGGATCCCTTCCAACTCTACAGTGCTATGATTCTATTTTGCTGGACGGGTAGCCTCAAAATGACTCCCTCTCTCTCACCCGCTCCAGGTCTTTGCCGGAAACAAGGACCCCGAGACACCGGTCCTCGGCCTCTTCCCCACTTCGGTGGTTGCCCGATACATCCGCATCAACCCCCAAACGTGGTTTGAGAATGGGACCATCTGCCTGAGACTGGAGGTCCTGGGTTGCGTAGTGCCAGGTGAGGGTCATGTGTTCGAATCTCGTGGGCATTCCTGGCTCCAGGCTTGGAGCCGGACCTCAGTGTCTGGGCTGAACGATGGGGGTGGTGACGCTCCTTCAGGTATACTGGCCCAAGGCCATTTAGGGCTTTAAAAGTCAGCACTTTGAATTGTGCTCGGAAACGTACTGGGAGCCAATGTAGGTCTTTCAGGACTGATGTTATGTGGTCTCGGCAGCCGCTCCTAGTCACCAGTCTAGCTGCCGTTTTCTGAATTACCGTATTTTTCGCCCCATAGGACGCACCGGCCCATAGGACGCACCAAGTTCTTTGGGGGGAAAATAAAGGGGGGGGATTATTTCCCCCCCAGGCGCTTGTGGGGCCGGCAGCGGGGAGAAGCACTCTTCTCCCCGCCGCCCACCTGCAGACCAGGTCCGGGACAGTGGGAAGACGCGCTGCGCCTCCCCGCTGTCCCCGGAGCTTGCGGGGCTGGCGGTGGGGAGAAGCACACGTCTCCCCGCCGTCAGCCTCCAAACCACATCGGGAGACAGCGGGATGGCGGCGTTCCGCCTCCCCGCTGTCCCTCGATCTTGTGGGGCTGGCGCTGCGGCTCTCCTGAAGCCTGCATTCGCCCCATAGGACGCACACACATTTCCCCTTCATTTTTGGAGGGGGAAAAGTGCGTCCTATAGGGCGAAAAATACGGTAGATGGCTTTAAAAGAGAAGTAGAGAAATACACAGAGGAGAGAGCTATCAAAGGCTGCTAGCCACAGTAACTACAGTGGTACCTCGGGTTACATACGCTTCAGGTTACAGACTCCGCTAACCCAGAAATAGTACCTCGGGTTACGAACTTTGCTTCAGGATGAGAACAGAAATCGAGCTCTGGTGGCGCGGCAGCAGCGGGAGGCCCCATTAGCTAAAGTTGTGCTTCAGGTTAAGGACAGTTTCAGGTTAAGAACGGACCTCCAGAACAAATTAAGTTCTTAATCTGAGGTACCACTGTACGCTGTGCCCTCCACAGCTGGAGGCAGCAGCGTTTGAATCCTGCTTATGGGTTTCCGCAGGCATCTGGCTGGCCACTGTGAGAACAGGACTGGGTGGGACGTTGGCCTAATCCTGCCGCCTCTTCTTACATCCTTATGGTGCCCAGAGCAAGAGGAGGAGTGAACAGAGGTTGCAGATCTAAAGATAGCTCATTGGTTGCTTTGCATATTTGTTTAGGAAAAGCAAGTGAGGATTGCCTCAAAAAGCAAAGGCAACCAATTTCCCCCCTATGTCCTGGGACCTGAATACGACTGTATTGGTTGGTTGGGGCCGAGTTGCTCACCTTACCAAAAAGTGCTTCCTTCCTTTCTCCCATCCAGTGGCACAGTGTGGGGGGTGCAGGGGGGCCCCGCTGCACCAGGCGCAACATCTGGGGGTTAGGGGGCGCAAATCCATGGGTTAGGGGGCGCAAATTACTTGCCTTGCCCTGGGTGCTGACAACCCACGCTACGCCACTGCTCCCATCCAACCAACCGCTTTAGTTGCCCCTGCCCTGTTGCCAAAACAGCTGGGCAGCCAGTGAAATGTGGGACCCGAAGCTTTGTCATCCTCCTCCCTCTTCTCTCTCCAGACCCCAACAACATCTACTCGTGGGACGCGGCGCCTGCGACCACAGACAAATTGGACTTCAGGCACCACAACTACAAGGACATGAGGAAGGTGGGTTGCAAGATGCAGAGAAAGAAACATCTCTGGGGCTGTGAGAAGCTTGCAATGCACTCTGTGTGGGGCTTCCCATGTACTAATAATAATAATAATAATAATAATAATAATAATAATAATAATTTATTATGTATACCCCACCCATCTGGCTGGGCTTCCCCAGGCACTCTGGGCGGCTTCCAAAAAATATTAAAATACTGCAATACATTAAACATTAAAAGCTTCCCTAAACAGGGCTGCCTTCAGATGTCTTCTAAAAGTCTGGTAGTTGTTTATCTCTTTGACATCTGGTGGGAGGGCGTTCCACAGGGCAGGTGCCACCACCGAGAAGGCCCTCTGCCTGGTTCCCTGTAACTTGATCTGGAAGCTACAACCCAATCATTTGTCTGACCAGGGGCCTAACTTTGAGTAGGTACCTGTATAAAGGTAGGGATTATTATCATTATAATTATGTTTTTTTATTATTATATAAATTTTTATTAGTTTTTTTACACATCGTTTTCAACAGTAATTAAACATACTTTTACATCTTACTCAGGTTTTTTGACTTCCATCAGTCTGGTCTGAAAATTTTCCAGTCTAATCTCTTAGTATGCATTTCTTATTTTCCCTATTACCGTATTTTTCGCTCTATAAGACGCACCAGACCACAAGACGCACCTAGTTTTTGGAGGAGGACAACAAGAAAAAAATATTCTGAATCCCAGAAGCCAGAACAGCAAGAGGGATCGCTGCACAGTGAAAGCAGCGATCCCTCTTGCTGTTCTGGCTTCTGGGATAGCTGTGCAGCCTGCATTCGCTCCATAAGACGCACACACATTTCCCCTTACTTTTTAGGAGTGAAAAAGTGAGTCTTATAGAGCAAAAAATACGGTACATTTCAAACTCATAAGCAATATCTCTATCTTTTCTGACTTTGTAGCACTTCATATATTTCTCCTTACAAAACTTCTTGTAGTCCTACGAGCGTAATTTGTTGATTACAGTTGCTCTTCAAATCATTCATATACTTCTTCCAATCTTCTGTAAATCTCTGGTCCCGCAGGTTTTGAATCCTTCCTGTCATTTGGTCCAATTCTGCATAGTCCATTAATTTCGTCTGCCATTCTTCTTTCGCCGGGATTTCTTCTTGTTTCCATTTCTGGGCTGACGATACTTTTGCCGTATTTTCGTTATAATTATGCACCCTGTTGGATTGGTGCCCTGTTCGGGGTAATTGCCTGCCCCATCCTAAATCCGGCACCGTTGCAGTCCATTACAGTATGTGGAATGGGTGTGGGCCATTGTGGGAGCCATTTTGCCCTTTGCCTCAGGCAGCAAAATGTCTTGGGCCTGCCTTGATGATGGCGACCAGAACTGGGAGAATGACATGTGAAATTTCCCCCCGCACAGCTGATGAAGAAGGTGAACGACGCCTGTCCCAACATCACCCGGGTATACAGCATTGGGAAGAGCTACCTGGGACTGAAAATGTACGTCATGGAGATTTCCGACAATCCCGGACAGCATGAAGTTGGTGAGTGAAGGAGCTGAGCCTCATCCAAGCCAATTTCATAGTAGCTTGGAATGACTCTGGGTTCAGACAAGCCTTTGCAAGCATCCTGATCTGCCACTCTTACCTGACTTGTCTGCTACTTCAAGGCAGTGGTTTAGCTTGGGGTGCTGCTGGAGCGATGGCCCTGGGCGCATTTATCGAGGGGGCACCAGCTGGGTAGCATGAGGAGGACATAACAGGCATACACCCTTCAAATTTATTATTTACACCCCACCCCGCCCATCTGGCTGTGTTTCCCCAGCCACTCTGGGTGGCTTCCAACAGAGTATTAAAATACAATAGTCAATTAAACATTAAGAATTAAAAATTGATGTTTTTGAATTATGGTGTTGGAGGAGACTCTTGAGAGTCCCATGGACTGCAAGAAGATCAAACCTATCCATTCTGAAGGAAATCAGCCCTGAGTGCTCCCTGGAAGGACAGATCCTGAAGCTGAGGCTCCAAGACTTTGGCCACTTCATGAGAAGAAAAGACTCCCTGGAAAAGACCCTGATGCTGGGAAAGATGGAGGGCCCAAGGAGAAGGGGATGACAGAGGACGAGGTGGTTGGACAGTGTTCTCGAAACTACCAGCATGAGTTTGATCAAACTGCGGGAGGCAGTGGAAGACAGGAGTGCCTGGCGTGCTCTGGTCCATGGAGTCACGAAGAGTCGGACACAACTAAACAACTAAACAACAAGAACATTAAACATTAAAAGCTTCCCTAAACAGGGCTGCCTTCAGATGTCTTCTAAAAGCCAGATAGTTGTTTACTTCCTTGACATAGGGTGTTCCACAGTGTGGGTGCCACTACCAAGAAGGCCCTCTGTCTGGTTCCCTGTAACTTGGCTTCTCACAGTGAGGGAACTGCCAGAATGCCCTCAGCACTGGACCTCAGATAGCTAACCTGTGTGGCTTGCAGATCACTAGCTACGTGCAGATTATTCATTAACTACCTCCTCCCAATGCCTCACTTTCTCAAAACAATGTCCAACATCAAAGAAGGTACTCATCACTATCACTTCCTTGCAACAGATTAGGACATTAGAGGCTGTTCTGATGCCGTCAAAGAGCTTAATAAAAAATAGGAAGGATAACCATGTCAGATCACTAACACCTCAAAATACAAATATCTTCCAGAAAGATTGCCCATATATAGTCATACCTTGGGTTACAGATGCTTCAGGTTGTGTTTTTTTGGGTTACGGACCCCCCGAAACCTGGAAGTACCGGAACGGGTTACTTCCGGGTTTCGACAGTCGCGCCTGCGCAGAAGCGCTAAATCACACTTTGCACATGCGCACAAGTGCCAAATCGCAACCCACGCATGCGCAGACACGCCACTACGGGTTGCGAATGCTGCGGGTTGCGAATGTGCATCCTGCACGGATCACGTTCACAACCTGAGCATCTACTGTACCTCCTCAGGGTGCACTTCCAGCCCGTTGTGGCATGGTGGCATGAGGCGGACACAACAGCCATACACCCTTCGATCCCAACCTTTTGAATATCCTTTTTCAAACTTTAATAAAATCTAGGGGGGTGGGGAAAAGCTCTTCTTGATTCGGTAGACCCTCCTGGAAAGCCATCATGACCCGCTCTCTTCTGATTTCAATATCCCCTTCTGGAAAGCCTTCTTGACATGCTCTCTTGCGCTCTTCTCCAGGGGAGCCTGAGTTCCGCTACGTCGCTGGCATGCACGGCAACGAGGCTCTGGGCCGGGAGCTGCTGCTCAACCTGATGGAATACCTCTGCCACGAGTACAAGCAGGGCAACCCTCGCATCGTACGCCTGGTCACCGAGACGCGGATCCACCTGCTGCCCTCCATGAACCCGGACGGCTACGAGACGGCCTACAAGCTGGTGGGTGGCGCAGAGGCGCTGGTGCAGAGATGTTGGCAGGAGAGTGCAAGAAAATGCTATGGTCAACCTATGGGCGCAGCATGATGGTAGATGTGCCTCTCTCAGTCAGCTTGACCTCTGGGTTCTCTACTGGAGCTCCAAGGGCATCTGTGATGTCAGGTGCGGGGCAGTTTAAAATCTGGCTAAGACGGAAGGTGGGACACGGGTGGAGCTGTGGGTTAAACCACAGAGCCTAAGACTTGCCGGTCAGAAGGTCGGTGGTTCGAATCCCCGCGACGGGGTGAGCTCCCGTTGCTCTGTCCCTGCTCCTGCCAACCTAGCAGTTCAAAAGCAAGTCAAAGTGCAAGTAGATAAATAGGTGCAAGTAGTTAAGTAGGTACCGCTCCAGTGGGAAGGTTACCTTCCTGCCACAGCGGTACCTATTTCTCTACTTGCACTGGCGTGCTTTCGAACGGCTAGGTTGGCAGGAGCAGGGACCGAACAACGGGAGCTCACCCCGTCACAGGGATTCGAACCGCCGACCTTCTGATCGGCAAGCCCAGGAGGCTCGGTGTGCCAGTGTGGTGTAGTGGTTAAGAGCGGTAGTCTCGTAATCTGGTGAACCTGGTTCACTTCCCTGCTTTTCCACATGCAGCTGCTGGGTGACCTTGAGCTAGTCACACTTCTCTGAAGTCTCTCAGCCCCACTCACCTCACAGAGTGTTTGTTGTGGGGGAGGAAGGGAAAGGAGAATGTTAGCCGCTTTGAGACTCCTTCAGGTAGTGATAAAGCGGGATATCAAATCCAAACTCTTCTTCTTCTTCGGTGGTTTAGACCACAACGCCACCTGTATCCCTAGAAGCCGAGTAGAGAGGGCAGAAAGGGGTTATCATGCAAAGCCGTGCCCTGATGTTCTTCCCTTCCTTCTGCATAGGGCTCTGAGCTCTCCGGTTGGGCGATGGGCCGGTGGACATACGAAGGCTTCGACCTCAACCACAACTTTGCTGACCTCAACACGGCCCTGTGGGATGCAGAGGACAACGAGATGGTGCCACACAAGTTCCCCAACCACTACATCCCCATCCCAGAGTATTACACTTTCCCCAATGCCACGGTGAGCCTCATCACGGATCTGCCCCCTTCCCTCTGACCCCCGGGGATGGGCAGATGAGTCCTGGTTGGCGTCATATTTAAGGCCAGCACAGCTCACATCTGCCCCACATCAGCCTGCATGCCTTCTCCAAGCCTGCAGCGGCAGCAGTGATGTCCTCTCAGGGCCGCCTCAAGAGATTTCATTGCCAGAGGTGAAGGGCAAGATGGCGTCTTCTCACATACAGAAATTGAAATATTGAAATACTTTATTGTCACTTGTACAACTTGTATACAGTGAGATTACACGATCACCCCCATTCAGCTCTCTTAGTCTTAATTCCCCTTGTTTACTGACGCACACCCACCAAACCCGAAAGTCAGTTGCCCTGTTGTTTTCATCCAGCCACCTAACAGCCCACGGATAGAAGCTGTTCTTTACCCTGTTGGTGCAACTAATCATGCTTCTGTATCTTCTGCCCAAGGGCAGGAGAGCAAGAAAGTGCCAGCCAGGGTGTGAATCATCCCTGAGAATTTTCCTCACTCTCCCGAGGCAACGTTCTTCCGCTATTTCATCCAGTAGATTCACGGGACAGCCCATAATATCTTGTGCTGTATTCACCACCCTCTGTATGAACTTCCTATCCACTCAAAATGACGTCACGCGCATACGCGGCAGCGGCAAAACGCGACCCACGCACGCGCAGACGCGTATTACGTTCTACTCAGGATGCGAATGGGGCTCCGGAACAGATCCCATTCGCATCCAGAGGTACCACTGTACGTTTGACAACCGACGTTCCACTGTACGAACCACTGGAAGACTTGCCAGAGAGAATTATTCTGAATCCTTTGGAGTCTGTGGATAACATAACCCTCCATGGTCTTCTGAAAGAGTTCATTAATTTCATTGCATTCTTCAGCAGAAAAGCAAAGGGGTTATAGGGCACTCCTGTCTCCATCTCCTCCCTGCACTTCAGCATCTGCCGCCCGAGGCAGCTGCTTCACTCTGCCTCATAGTAGGGCCGTCCTTGCACCGCTCCTCAGGCATCCCACACGCACCCCGGCATCATGCACAAACAGCATCGGTGCAGTTGCAAACGCCATGCCTGAATCCCTGTGACCGGGCTACCTGTAACCAGGGACGTACAGTGGATGCTTGGGTTGTGAATGTGATCCGTGTGGGATGCATGTTCGCAACCCGCGCCTTGCGATTTGGTGCTTCTGCGCATGTGCAAAGCGTGATTTAGCATTTCTGCGCCTGCGCGACTGCCAAAACCCGGAAGTAACCCGTTCTAGTACTTCTGGGTTTCGGTAGTCCGCAACCCAAATAAATGCAACCAGAAGCGGACGCAACATGAGGTAAAAGGTAAAGCTAATGGGACCCCTGACCATCAGGTCCAGTCGTGGTCGACTCTGGGGTTGCGGCACTCATCTTGCTTTATTGGCTGAGGGAGCCGGTGTACAGCTTCCGGGTCATGTGGCCAGCAGGACTAAGCCGCTTCTGGCGAACCAGAGCAGTGCACGGAAACGCCGTTTACCTTCCCGCTGGAGTGGTACCTCTTTATCTACTTGCACTTTGACGTGCTTTTGAACTGCTAGGTTGGCAGGAGCAGGGACTGAGCAACGGGAGCTCACCCTGTCGCGGGGATTTGAACCGCCAACCTTCTGATCAGCAAGTCTTAGGCTCTGTGGTTTAACCCACAGCGCCAAGCATACTAATCCTGTTTCTGCCGCAACAGGTGGCCCCAGAGACTCGGGCAGTCATCAACTGGATGCAGCGCTACCCTTTCATGCTCAGCGCCAACCTGCACGGAGGGGAGCTGGTGGTCACCTACCCCTTCGACATGACGCGCACCTACTGGAAGGCCCAGGAGCTGACGCCCACAGCCGACGACGCCGTCTTCCGGTGGCTGGCAACAGTCTACGCCACCTCCAACTTGGCCATGGTGGATGACGACCGGCGCCTCTGCCACTACGATGACTTCATGAGGGAAGGCAACATCATCAACGGGGCGAACTGGCACACGGTGCCTGGAAGTGAGTGGATTGGGGGTGGGGATCCCACATGTTATCTCAGAACCCCGCTGTCCCCAGTGGGATGGGATTATTTATGGACACCATATTTCAGTTTATGTTCCCTTAGAACCATAGAATTGTGCATTACTTTCATATTGCCAAACTAACAGGGAGGATAAGAGGAGATATGCTACAAAAAGTGACTAAGGAGTGGGCTATCTTTATTATTAATAATAATAATAATAATAATAATAATAATAATTTATTTGTACCCCACCCATCTGGCTGGGTTTCCCCAGCCACTCTGGGCGGCTTCCACAGAGACCAAAAATGCACTAAAATGTCACACATTAAAAACTTCCCTGAACAGGGCTGCCTTAAGATGTCTTCTGAATGTCAGGTAGTTGTTTATCGCTTTGACATCTGATGGGAAGGCGTTCCACAGGGCGGGCGCAACTACCGAGAAGGCCCTGCCGAGTTTCCAGTAGCTTTAAGGAATACATCAAAATATATGTGGGAAAAGTAGAATTTCTGACAGATACTGAGTGAATCCAAAAAATGATTAGCGTGAAAGGAGAGTAAAGTTAAGATTGAAGAAGATATTAAAGACATAATGAAATGTGTTTAAGCTAGTTGGAAAAATAAAGTAGTGTAACAAGAACAGCTGGAAGTCAAGTCACTTGGTGGGTGTCCGTGTGGGGTAGGTGTGTAGGTATGTTGATAAAAAGGTAAAGGGACCCCTGACCATTAGGTCCAGTCGTGACCGATTCTGGGCTTGCGGCGCTCATCTCGCTTTATCGGCCAAGGGAGCCGGCGTTTGTTCACAGGCAGTTTTTCCAGGTCATGTGGCCAGCATGACCAAGCCACTTCTGGCGAAACCAGAGCAGCGCACGGAAACGCCGTTTACCTTCCCGCCGGAATGGTACCTATTTATCTACTTGCACTTTGACGTGCTTTCGAACTGCTAGGTTGGCAGGAGCAGGGACCGAGCAACGGGAGCTCACCCTGTCGCGGGAATTCGAACTGCCAACCTTCTGATCGGCAAGCCCTAGGCTCTGTGGTTTAACCCACAGTGCCACCCGCGTCCCATTATGTACAGTATAGGTAGGTATTATATAGAGTAATGTAGGTATGTTTTATGTTATGTAAAGAAGGTAGTGTGTTGTGTACGTGTATTGTGTAAATGTATATGTATGTGTTTTATATGTTAAT
This sequence comes from Podarcis tiliguerta, assembly GCF_965153285.1. NCBI lineage: Eukaryota > Metazoa > Chordata > Lepidosauria > Squamata > Lacertidae > Podarcis > Podarcis tiliguerta. The sequence goes on from NC_139542.1 coordinate 3,788,270, forward strand.
AAAATAAAAATTAAAAAAGTCCTCTGGCCTTGCATCTTTCCACCTGCAGGTATGAACGACTTCAGTTACCTTCACACCAACTGCTTTGAGATCACCATCGAATTGTCCTGTGACAAGTTCCCACACGAGTCAGAGCTGCCCCGGGAATGGGAGAACAACAAGGAGTCCTTGCTGGTCTACATGGAGCAGGTAAGAAGAGGGCGTCTGCCATGGGGGGGAGGCAAGACCAGGTGGTGCCCCATTGATTTATTTCTTTGCGCTTTGCTGCTGGGCACCTGGGTCGCTCAGTCTCAAAGGCCAGGTCCTTTCAGTAGATGTGGTGCTAACCAGGCGTCTCGTTACAGACCCGAAGGGGCATCAAAGGCATCGTCCGAGACAAAGACACGGAGCAGGGCATCGCGGACGCCATCATTTCGGTGGATGGCATCAACCATGACATTCGGACAGGTACAGTTCACATCTGAAGGCAGATCCACCCAAATCCACACAAATCTAACATGGGGGGCAGGGGGAGGGATGAGAAAATGAGAGGACCAAAACTGATGGATCCCTTGGTGAAGAGCTGTAGGCCGAGGGAGCCGGCGTACAGCTTCTGGAGAACCAGAGCAGCACAGAGAAACGCTGTTTACCTTCCCGCCGGAGTGGTACCTATTTATCTACTTGCACTTGACATGCTTTTGAACTGCTAGGTTGGCAGGAGCAGGGACTGAGCAACGGGAGCTCACCCGTTTCGAACCGCCGACCTTCTGATTGGCAAGTCCTAGGCTCTGTGGTTTAACCCACAGCGCCACCCGCGTCCCCTTTAGTTCAATCTTAAAAACAATAATGACACAACAGTCTTCTTTTAAGAGTAATGATAAGGTTTATTTACATTCAGGTCACAGTATGGTCCTGAAGGCAGGCTTTAGCTTGTAGTTACAATTACAGAGAAAAGCGTGGGTTCATCCTCTGTGAGGGATGAGCCCATGTGCTGCTGGCTGAGAGCCAGCAGACAGCAAAAGGCATCGAGAAGAGATAGGAACAAAAGAGTCAAGAGAAAGATGGCTGCATGACTGGCCCTTTTATAGGGCCTGCCAGGGTCACACCAATCTATGTGGTCACACACAGCAGGAGGATGCTCCAGACCAGGCGTGACAGGAAGTCCTCCTGGCTGGAGCAACATTCCCCTGTGTGTCCACTCTGGGCAAGCAGGGAATATTATATTTGACTGCTTCAGTGATGCTACACCCCACAGGGGCACTGGGGATGAGTTTATGGAAGGGGGTGGGGGTTGTCCAAAAAAATTGGGAACCACCGCCTTATCCACCTGAAGCTCAATGCTTCCCTTAACTCCCCTTTTCTTCTCACCCCATTAGCTTTCGACGGGGACTACTGGCGCCTGCTAAACCCTGGTGAGTACGAGGTCACTGCTGCTGCCGAGGGCTACCATTCCGTCACCCGGAGTTGCCGCGTCTCTTATGAAGACAACCCCACCCTGTGTGAATTCCGCCTGACAAAGACACCCAAGCAACGGCTGAGGGAGATCCTAGCCAAAGGGGGCAAGGTCCCCAAGGATCTCGCCTTGCGCCTTCGCCAGCTGCGGCTGCACAAACTGCGGTCCCAGAAACGGGCTCAGTGAGGGGGACCCTTTGACTGTCTCCAACCTCTTCCTGGACGGAAAGCTGCTTCTCAGACTCCCATTGCCTTCTTCTTCTGATCTTAGTGGATACTTTATTCAGCCTGAACATTTTGAGTTTCTAGACACAGACCTCCGTGCCGTTGGCCTTCAAACTATCTTGTGATTTCTGGCCTTTGGGGAAATTAGATATAAATCAGCTCCAGAATTTGTTCCCAGCCCCTCAAGCAATCGTGACAATATTATCATCGTCATCATTGTTTCGGCACAATGTTTGCCATCTTGGCACTCATCAAGATCTATATATTTTTAAATTCTACTTACTATGAACGTGTCAGAAATGGTGCTAAAGCTGAGGGCGTTGTCTTCATTCTAAGGACCAGATTCACACAAACAGTCCTGGCCTCCCTTCAAGTACAGCTTTCCTCATCCTCGTTGCCTTCCAGATGTTTTGAATTGCAACTCCCAACATCCCTGAACTTTGGGAAGAAGATGGGAGCTGGAGTCTGGAGGGCACTAAGTTGGGGAAAGCTGACATAGGTAATCAAGACTGAAGGACCGCCAGCCCCAAAATTACAGCCTCTGTCGCTGGAGGTACCTCTGGGATAGCTCAGTTGGTAGAGTATGAGACCCTTAATCTCAGGGTCATGGGTTTGAGCCTCATGTTGGGCAAGATTCCTGCATTTCAGGGGGTTGGACTAGATGACTCTAATGGTCCCTTCCAACTCTAGAATTCTATCATTCTGTGTTTCGAAACAGAGACCACCAAGCCTTCCGACTCATCTCTGCTCAGCGACTCAGTTGGGCAACCCATGAAAATGGCAGCCCCCATAGGCAAAGTTAGGAAAGTGAAGGATGCAGGCAGATATTTCTCCCTGAGAATTTTCTCTATCACCTGAGTCATTTTCTTGCATACAAGGGCTGCAGATGGATGGGTATTTCCTCGACACCCAGGCAAACCAATGGCATGTGACGCTGGCTCTGACAGGCAGGCCCTGACCAGAACATGCTGTGGTCCATAGCCTTGGTTTCCCCAGGCTGGTGGGTGGGTGAGTGGTTGTCCTTGCCTCGCAGGGGCATTTGGGAAAGTGGAGCCTCACTTTGAGAGAACTGTTTAAAACGAAAATGCTGGCATTGACGTGCCCTTGCGAGTCAAGTGGCATTCCGACAGAGCGTTTTACCAAATAAACCTTTTGCTATTTAACCTTCCAAAGCCTGCCTCCTCGTGTGGAGTTGCTTCTCTGCTTACTTTCTCTTTAAACAACAGCCTTGCTGCGTCTGCCAAAGTTGATCGATCAGGCCTGAGACACGCAGTGCAGGATCTTTTCTTTGCATAAGCGAATACAAGGATACCAAGATTTTTAAAACTGGATCAAAATTAATGGCTTGAAACGATGTTTCCCAACCAAATGCGACATCAGGGCCGTTTTCTTTCTAATGAAGAGCCACCCTGCAAAAGTGGAATAGAAGCTGGAGTGAAGGAATTATTCTGCCTGGCAGGATTAACCCCAACGCACACACAAACCAAGGATGGGGGATATTCACACATGCAAGAGACTCAGGCTGGGGGTCCTTACCACAAGCGAAACTGGGGGAAATGTGATGCCTGGCAGAAGGAAGAGCCTCTGGGGATTCCTGCTGCTTAAGTCTTCTCCAAACTGCAATCCTTTCTCCAAGCTGTCATTCTTTTCCGCAGTTGGTCTTCTCCACATTTGGCTTTTCCCCCCTTTTGCTTTTTCTTTTTAAAAGCAGAATAAAAGCAACTTAAGTAACGGACATAAAAACTTCCTAATGTCTCAACAAATGAAACTGACCTGTAAAAAATGTTTCTTGGAGGGGGGAAAATGAGAGAGAGACATTGCACATACAGTAGTTTTGTAGCCTTATGAGGCTTTGCCCTCGGGTGGGAAAAATATTGCGCCTGGGAAAGGGAAGTGGGAGTCAACAGACACTCAAGGAATAGTTTCAGAGAAAAAAGGTTTTATTTCTACCATCCATGAACTGGTAGAAGGAGCAAGTGTGATAGTCCACAAAAGCATGCACGAGTTCACAGTCATGTGCACAAGCATATATACCCCTTTCCAGTTCCCTCCTCCTTTCTCCCCCCTCAGGAGTCCTGCCCCATGATGTGTTCCCCTGAGCATGTACAGAAAGCTGTCTTGGAACTATTGTGGACTCTTGGCAGGATAGGGGGTGAGGGGGTTTCAGTGTGTTCCAGTTGTTTCATTCTTGTGCTTTGGCATGGTTCCCGGACAGAAAGCAAGCTGCAATGTGGTTCTTTAGCAAGGCCAGAAGGCATGAGAAAGGCCTGAGAAACAATGGACTGTTCTCTACCTTTGTTACAGCAGAGCGGAATGTTTCTGATGCTTAGCTGCTGAGAAAATGATTTTGAGAAGCTTTGAGCCTGCTTTGGTGGGGGGTGACTTTGGGCCTAGGTGAGGTCACCTGTCCTCACCTTCCTTCAGTTTTGTAAACCAATAAAATTAAGAAAAATACATTTTAAAAAACAACAAAAAACAACAAGGACTTCAAAGAGTACTTTGAATGGGGAGAGGGGGAACTACAGAAATGACCGGATATTTCAAAGAGCAGCAATGCAAATAATAGTTTATACCCTGGCCATGCAGTCTCCTCCTGCGCTGGTCTACTCAGATGTAAATCTGCCAAGTTCAGGTAAGGGTGCCCAGGGGTGCCCTTAAGGTAGGGCTTGAAGAAGATGGTGTTTGGGCCTCACAAGAAAGGATTTAAGGGTGACAGGTGAGGGAGCTGAGGGAGGCGAAAGAGGGAGCTCTTCATCCCACTATATGCCCTGCTAAATCAACACCTGAGTAAAACCTTCCTCCTTCTTGGAGCAGATGAATGTTGAGATGAATGGGACACCGAGCTCACCATGGCTGTGTAGCCTTTCTAGGCCCTTTAAACCATGGGTAGGAAAAATGTTGCACCCGAGCAGAGACAAAAGGAGCCAAACGACATCAAGGGGTTAAATCCAGAGAAAGAGTTTTGACCTGGGTGGGCAGAGGAGCAAGTGTGATAAGTCACAAAACAAGCAAGAAGTTCACAGCCATTGCACATAGTTTTTATATCCCCTTCCAGTTCCCTCCCCCTTCTTCAAGAGTCCTGCCCATGAGTTCCTCTGAGCATGAACAGAAAGCTCCTGTGTTGGGACCATTTTTGGACCCTTCCCAGAAAGGGGGTGAGAGGGTTTCAGTGTGTTCCAGTTGTTTCATTCTTGTGCTTTGGCATGGTTCCCGGACAGAAAGCAAGTTGCAATGTGGTTCTTAGCAAGGCCAAAGGCTCTGAGAAAGGCCTGAGAAGACAATGGGCTCTGTTCTCTACCTTGTTGCAATCTTTTTTAATAATAATAATAATAATAATAAATTTTATTTATATCCCGCCCTCCCCAGCCGAAGCCGGGCTCAGGGCGGCTAACAACAATAAAACAGTACTGTTGCAGGAAAAATCCGAGGGCTCCCTTGGACAAAAAGTAAAGACACCAACCAGAGTAAATTGGAGCAAATCAGCAGCCTGTAGGCTTGGCCTTTATTGTACTGTTGCAGCAGGGTGTTCCCCTCACCCGCAGGAGAGAGGAAAGACCCAGAACAATGGTGTGCAAGACCTTATAAAAACTTTTGAAATTCCCCTCCTCTAGGTCAAGCCCACCCCCAGAAACATCATGCATACATTACAGAAAGGAGGGGTTGAGGGAGGAGTTGTGGTGGTAACCTGAGTGTCTTGTCACCTGGCTGGTTCCTCCTTTCTCCCCCTCCCATGAACCAGTTGTGAATAACAAAGAAAAGGTGCAGTTTCCTTCCCCCTGAGGGGAATCCGGCCATGGTCCTTTTGTTGCTGTCTGCTCTGAATATACAACCGTATGCAGTCCATTGTGTCCATGATGAGATGAGCCTGAGCCCATCAGGATGCTTATCTCGCTTATCATGCCCCACCAGGTGCAGTAGCCAGGTATGTGACTGCTCGCTTAGGGGATTATGGCTGACCGTCACCAGGGCACCCCCCTTAGCTAGTCCTTGAAATATGGAGTAGAATAAAAGTGGAACGGTGCAAATCTGATGTATGGTTGATTTTCTATGAATTTATAACAGAAGTGTAGCGTATGTAGTGTGTGAGTGTGAGTGTGTGTGAAGTCTGTACAAACTGAATGATGGGGGGGGGGGTTTCCTGCTACAGTTCCCCCCTTCGGAGATAAGATTGCAAAGGTGGCTACTTTGCAATCCTTTTCTCCGCACAATTTAAGGTGGTAAATATTAACCTGCTATTCTCCGTCCCAGATGCGTGTGTCCATGTGAGCCTGAAAGGGACTTGGAGGTCATGCTTCTTTGCATAGAAATGTAACGGTGTAACAGTGCATAGTTAGACATAGGATATCACGTAAAATTAATATTTTGTTGCTCAGTTACTTGTGGTATTCTAGCATCTTGGAAGAAATGTTTTCTCAATAGTGGTCTATGCTTTACATTTAGCAGGAAGGTCCAGTAACGACTGAAAAATGCAGTTTCCTTTGTCCCCCGCCATTTTTGTGTGTTTCCCAGGTGTCAAGCTAGCTCTTCTGTGGTCTCACACCGGGCATAGTGCTACAGGCGTGGCAATCCCTGGTGAATCCACTTAGGGCTTTCATATTAACCATGTTGCATGGCCGGTTTGGACACGTCATGAGAGAAATGTCTTTGCCTTGGCCATTCTATGGTATTTTATTATTATGGGCTCTGGTCTTGCAGTCATGGGAAGTTGCTCACTTGCACTTTAAGGACCAAAAAGCTAATTGCAGCCTGGATACACTTGTCCAATTTAAACTGAGTCCAATTTGAATTTATCTTGCCCCATGGTTCTCAACTTTTCAAAACAAACTGTTAAAAGAAAACCATTCTTGAAAAGGGCATTTGTCCAAATAAGTCAATTTAACTCTATAAGGGATCACTCCTGCTAAACCAAAGCATATCCACCTTCATGTATCTTGTGTTTTATGGATCCAGAAGCTTGTCCTAGGCAAAACAAAGTTCAGCACATTTTAAAATGGATAGGGAAAGTTGGCAGAGCGCTAGATGGAACTATGAAATGTGGTTATAAATTGATCTAAACATTGGACTACACAATAGCGTGAGCTATTAGAAAGTATAAAATGCATGAGAATTCTCCATTGGTGTGTAAGCAATAAGACATTAAACATAAAAACAATTACAGACAAAAATTGCCCCCCTTTGTGGAAATCACACTGTCAAGACACATTTCAAATTTCCTACATAAGAACACATAATACAAAACAAACTAATTAAATATCAGTTGCATATCTTGACACAATTGTGATCTTCTCAATCCTGGAGCACAGTCTTAAGGTTCAAAAGTGAGACAATGTCCTTAGAATTCAACTCCTCCCCCCTTTGTCAGCTCCCCTCCCCCCTCAGTCTATATCCTTTTCAAGAGATAGCTGTGGGCATTTTGAAAACTGGTGTCTGTTGTTGCAGGTCTTGTGATGGTGAAGAACTGAGTTTGAGGGGTTGTTGCTGCTTTTTCATCATTGCACATCTGTAGAAGTGACATCCTGTGAGAGGGGCAGGGTTTTGGGGGGACTTAAAGACAGAGTTAGAAAAAGAAGGGGCAAAAGCCCCTCCCCAAGAAAATCTCCTTGAGTTATTAGCTGCAAATAATAAAATCTTAGCATGTTAAGCATTTTACTCATTTTAATATTATTATCTCATTTCCATATAATTACTGTTATTATCTGCTAAGTTTGTTTGCTTTCTTTCACTTAATAAAAAATTACTCCACATGTAGAGAAAGAGAACTGTAAAAATACAAGAAAGGTTAAAAAAATAAAAAAGAAAGCAAAAAATTAGATTACCAGTCAGATCTAAACAGACTTGACACAAAAACATCAGATTTAGAAAAGAATTATTATTAAATAATACAAAGGTATTATCAAAACCACACAGATTACTACTGGATTGAAAAAGTGGGAAAACAATGGAAAAGGGTTTAAAATGACTTTCAACGTGTGATGGACATGTCCCAAAAGTAAAACACACACACACACACAATGACCTATGAGGAAGCAAAAATAAATAAATGCTAAGACACACATTTTTTAAAAAAAAAAACACCTGAAGTAACCTGAAGTAATCTGTTTTGGCATTCTAACAACCCAATGAAAAACTGATTAATAAATGAAAAGCAGATTATTTGTAACCTAAAAAGGTGTCAAAGCCACAAAGAGATAGAGGGAAATCAACTAGCAGGGATTCAGACTTGTTTGACTGTTTGGCTTTAAGGGAAGACAAAAGAAATACAAATGCAGTGACTGTTTGGCTTTAAGGGAAGAAAGACAAAAGAAATACAAATGGAATTACTTTTTGTAGAGTATTTAAATCACTGTTTGCATCCCCTCGTTATCATTTGTGCTGTGGGAGAAAGGAAGGGACAAACACTTTGTTAGTGGGGTTCACATATCCTGTTAAAAGGGAAAATTATTTCATGTGAGAAGTCAGTGGGAGTGCTTTTAAATTTACCTGTGAAAAGAATTTGGCATGTTAAGATTTGAAACTTGGCAACCTCTTGACTTTTGATGGTCCAGTACTTAGCCCTTTTGGAGCAAAAGACACATTAAGGGTGATTTCCCTCAATGGTTCCAAGTTTTACATAAGGAAATTTGGATAAGTTTCTCCCTGCAGCCGAAGCTCTGGAAAAACCTCCTCTCCCCCCTTCCTACAGTTCCCCCTCCTTCCTCTCTCTCCCTTTCTTTCAAGCTGATCTAGCCTCTGTGCATGTGCAGAGTTCATGTCTCAGCAAACCTTTTATACTATTGAAAATGTTGGATCTTTTGGCTAAATTACCATTTGAATAAGGGAAGGGAAGGGTAAGAAGTACATTTTAAAAAATAGGGTTAGATTTTAAAACAAAAAAGAGAAACTCAGCAATTCAAGTATTCACCCAAGCTAGCAGTTTTCTAAGGGATCATGTTTCCTTCAGCCCAAGCAAGAGATTGTTTCCTTTATGTACAGGAAAGGGCTAATATCCCTCTGGCCATTCGCAGAACAATGCCACGCCCTTATATATGGGAAAAAATGGCCAGAGTCAGAATTTATAAGATTTGTTTAACATTCTCAGTCATTTCAGCCTTACCATTTGCAGACAAATTTTTCCTGCCCTTTATTTACAGGATGGTGAAGGCTACTGACTATATGTCAAGGCTCATTCTACTTGATTATATGAATTTGTATGTGCTTAAACTTTGAGTAGACTTTTAAGTCTGATTTTTGTAAATAATAGACAAAATGATAAGCACTGTAATCACTCAAATGCCTGATATCACCAGTTCTGCTTCAAAACATCACGGCTTTCACCTCTCACCTTTTTAAAAAACGAAGAGCAAAGTTGGGCTGAATTTCAACTCATCACATGCTTGCAGACACATGGCCCTCCACACAGCCACAAATTGGGAAAGTTGAAAGGGACCCTGGGGTCATCTAGTCTAACCCTAAAATGCAGGGTTCATAGCAAGATTTTCACAGCAAGATTTGTACTACCAAAGAGACATACATATGTACACAGACACAACTGTTTGAAGAGACCATAAGCCATGCTCCTACCATGTACTAAGGAAGAGGAAAATAAAGGTACCCAACTTTATACAGAACCCTTTTAGCAGATCTTGAAGCTAGTTTGAGTGAGAGTTTACTTCCTTAGACTAAAGAGTGCAAGTTCCTAGACTGTTATTATCTTTAAAGGAAGATTGAAGTGAACATTTTCTTCCTAAGATAGGGAGAGGATCTTTTATAAAGCAAAGTTAATTCAATTGATATAACCACTCACAAATAATTAAATCAGCCATAGATTTGATTTAAAAGGAATACAAAAGTGAACAATTTTCCTGAACTTGCAGAGGCATAGTAAGCCTAATCTATGCCCCCCCCCTTTGCAGTTTCCTTTAAAGGAAGCTTACTCAGGAGTAAATTTACCTGGCACAGAAGTAAGAAGAAGAAAAAAAAACCTGAATGAGACAGAATGAAACAAGGGGGAGCATTTTCTAAGAAAAGAGACCAGGAAGTCTTATAGAGACTGATATCAGGAGCCTTACAATAACTCTTCTGTCCAACCAAATCAAAGTTAAAACTAGACTCAGATATTTTTCTTAGAAGGAACACCATACTTTCATAGGAATATGCTTAATCTAATACATACACTGCATTTTAGCTTGAGAGAGCAATTGTGCTCAACTAGGCTTTTGCAGCAGAAACATTTGTGTCTTCACAGCAAATTTCAAAATGCTGGAATAAAAAAGATTGGAACACGGATATAGACTAAGTTGCAGCAAAACATAATCTACCATCAACTTAAATCAAATCATACTCCTCACTCAAGCCACTCAGAGGAAGACTCTTTGGAGCCTCTCTCAAATAACAAACATTTGCACACTTCATTCTAATATATATATATACATATATTTATCCTGTTTAAGATTGATGAGGCCAAACATTCCTTAGCTTCCTTAGATTTTAAATTTTGAAGCAAGCTGGCAATTTAAAAACTATGTGCATTTAAGAACAGTCTGTGGATGCCGAAGCCAATGTAAACACAAACCCTTTAAATATTTCTAAATTTTTGAGTACATCTCTTATTCATTTTTTTTCCTAAATATATTTTAGAGAAACTAAGATCTCTAATGTGTGGGCTCTCAGGCTGGGCTGTTATTATATCTACTGCCTTCTGAGCACCATTAGGTTCATGATTTCATGTTCTAACTTTAGATGATAGTTTAACAACACAATTTTGATGTGTTCAGCTCTCCCTAAGGGTTCACACTCTGATTTTGTTGAAGGATCCCTGAGGTGGCTGCTGTGCCCTGGGTTCCAGGTGGTGGGCCTAAGCCACCCACTAAAAGTTACAACGGTCTTGTACTTTGTACTTGGAAAGACCATTTTGCCCCTTTATTTTAAACTGGAGGGGCGTATCAGAATCCACTCTGGGGCAAGAAAGCTTCATGGAAGCTTTGTTGCCAGGAGGAGTCCAGCCAGGGTGTCTAGTGAGCTCCCATTTTCCCTCTAATACTGAGGGGGGGTTGCTCAGTAGATTACACTAGGAGGTAGAAGAACGGGTACAAGAAAGGGACAAAGAATGGGGGGGGGAGAGAATATTCTACCAGTATTCAAGTTATCTTTCAGCTAAAGCAATCCCTGCCTACCAGTAAACTACAAGCAGTTTGTCTAGAAAACCACGGGTCTCTCTCTACCCGCATTAGCCTCGAAATCCACGGGTCTCTCTACCCGGAAAACCACAGGAACACTCCTGGAAACCACGGGTCTCTTCTACCCGGAAAACCACGTCTCTTAAATTCTACTTAAACCACGGGTCTCTCTCTCACCCGGAAAACCACAGGAACACTCCTGGAAACCACGGGTCTCTTCTACCCGGAAAACCACGTCTCTTAAATTCTACTTAAACCACGGGTCTCTCTCTCACCCGGAAAACCACAGGAACACTCCTGGAAACCACGGGTCTCTTCTACCCGGAAAACCACGTCTCTTAAATTCTACTTCAGTACTGTTCACAAGACTAACCCTAGTGTGGGGCCCCAGTTTATGTACTACCCTCTATTAACCACAACAGCCTCCTACCTGACCTCGAAACTAATTTCGGGATTCCCTACTGAACATCTGCACAGCGCAGTGCCGGATCGGGGTCCCGGAAAATTAAAGGTTTGGAAAGGAAGCAAATGACCTTGCGTTCTCACGTGCCCGGGTCATCCCTAACAAAGGTCGCCAGGCAGGAGGGGCAGCTTCATTTGCGGAGGTTATAGGAGAGTTTTAAGAGGGAGGGAGAGATAGATTTGTAAAGGAAAGTGCAGTATAGATCCGCAATTCCCTGGCCGACTCCGAAAGGGAAAAACGGGAGAGGGGGATGGGGGTTAGGACGCCCCTGGACGACCCCGAAAAGGTGGCGTCTGATAGCAGATAAGAACCGTGTTTCCCCGGACGACTCCGAGGGGGAAACCGGGAGAATTAGGACGCTCCTGGACGACCCCGAAAAGGTAGCGTCTGATAGCAGATAAGGACCGTGCTTCCCGGGACGACTCCGAGGGGGAAGACGGGGGGGGTTTTTAGGACGCTCCTGGACGACCCCGAAAAGGTAGCGTCTGATAGCAGATAAGAACCGTGCTTCCCGGGACGACTCCGAAAAGGGAAGACGGGAGAGTAAGGACGCCCCTGGACGACCCCGAAAAGGTGGCGTCTGATAGCAGATAAGAAGGAAAGATAGGAAAGTCCGGCTGTCGTGGGGTACTTTTTACCACCCCCCCTCCCAATGTGTCTACTTCAAACCCATACTCACGTTCGCAGATGTCCCCCGTGGATCCCGGGATCCTTTCTCTTTAGCCGGCTTGACCTTGCCTTTGCTCCCCCTGGTTGGGCTTTTGGTGACGATTGATTACCGCCCGCAAAGAGGAGGCAGGGAGAGGAAAAAGGATCCCTGGGCTAAGGTTGCCCAGTGGCGCCTGATCCCTTCCATCTCCCCCCTCACCTTCACAGGAGGACCAAGTGTCCCTGAGCATGGTCGCCAAACTGTTGCAGGAAAAATCCGAGGGCTCCCTTGGACAAAAAGTAAAGACACCAACCAGAGTAAATTGGAGCAAATCAGCAGCCTGTAGGCTTGGCCTTTATTGTACTGTTGCAGCAGGGTGTTCCCCTCACCCGCAGGAGAGAGGAAAGACCCAGAACAATGGTGTGCAAGACCTTATAAAAACTTTTGAAATTCCCCTCCTCTAGGTCAAGCCCACCCCCAGAAACATCATGCATACATTACAGAAAGGAGGGGTTGAGGGAGGAGTTGTGGTGGTAACCTGAGTGTCTTGTCACCTGGCTGGTTCCTCCTTTCTCCCCCTCCCATGAACCAGTTGTGAATAACAAAGAAAAGGTGCAGTTTCCTTCCCCCTGAGGGGAATCCGGCCATGGTCCTTTTGTTGCTGTCTGCTCTGAATATACAACCGTATGCAGTCCATTGTGTCCATGATGAGATGAGCCTGAGCCCATCAGGATGCTTATCTCGCTTATCATGCCCCACCAGGTGCAGTAGCCAGGTATGTGACTGCTCGCTTAGGGGATTATGGCTGACCGTCACCAGGGCACCCCCCTTAGCTAGTCCTTGAAATATGGAGTAGAATAAAAGTGGAACGGTGCAAATCTGATGTATGGTTGATTTTCTATGAATTTATAACAGAAGTGTAGCGTATGTAGTGTGTGAGTGTGAGTGTGTGTGAAGTCTGTACAAACTGAATGATGGGGGGGGGTTTCCTGCTACAGTACAAACAACACTTTAAAATCATTCATTATAAAATTAATTAATTCAAGCCACTGGCAACCATTGGGCCAGAGCTCTGCGAAGATTGCCAATGGAGGGAGTCAGGCTGTGCCCTGGCCAAAGGCCTGGTGGAACAGTTCTGTCTTGCAGGCCCTGCGGAAAGATGTTAAGTCCTGCAGGGCCCTGGTCTCTTGTGACAGAGTGTTCCACCAGATCGGAGCCACGGCCGAAAAAGTCCTGGCTCTAGTTGAGGCCAGCCTAACCTCTCTGTGGCCTGGGACCTTCAAGATGTTTTTATTTGAAGACCGTAAGTTTTTAGTTACAGCAAGCGGCGGAATGCTTAGCTAATGCTTTTTGTCTTAGAGGAAAATGCAGTTTTAAAATGCTTAAGGCGAGGCCTGGCTGGGGGGGAATTCACAAACAGTTTTTAGGGTTTTGGGGGGGGGGAACCCTAACTGTTCCCCTTCAACTGCGGCTCAAAGTCCACTAGGTTCTATAGGTCTACTCTGGAGTCATGGCTTTCCTGCCAAGGCACCTAAATAGATTTTGTGTGCTCACAAACACACTTCATTCACACACACACACACAGAGATATGTGCTGCATGTTCAGCTTGCTTTCAATCCTGTATTTTATATACACACACACACAAACATATATTGTGTGTATGTATGTGTGTGTGTGTTTATATATATATATATATATATATATATAAAACACACACACACATACATATACACACACACACACACACACACACGAACTATATATCTGAATCTATATATTTCAAAGTTATTTATATCACATATACACACACATATACATATTACATATATACATATATATATATATATATATATATAGATTTATAGCTCATTTCAGACAAATCTATATTTGCATTTATATATTTCATATATAAAAACATCCATGGGGTGGACCAGATATTTCATGCTCTGGTGTGCTCTGGTCCTTGGGGTCACGAAGAGTCGGATACGACTAAACGACTAAACAACAACAACAATATATTTCATATATATATATATATATGTATATATACATATACAGTATATATATATATATATTCATAAACACACAATATACATATGTTATATATACATTAAAAAATCCTCATAGATATTTGTATGTATACTTCCAGATATATTTATAGTTCATATCTACATAGATAGAGATATGCACACTTCATATATAAAGATATATTCTACAGTAGGTCTCTTAAACTCTATGGTTCCCACCATAGAGAGGGCCGAGCCCTTCCTCCCCACCCCCAATTGCGCGCTGATTGGCGACGGAGTCGAGAGAGCCCGCCCACCGCGCGGAGAGACGAGGCTCCTCCCCTTCCCCCTCCTTATAAGCCTCCGTCTCCCCGCGCCGTTCTGTGGTCGGGTATTTTTCCCCGCCCCCTAAGATCACGTGGTGCGGGGAGGCCCGTCTCCGGAAGCGACGTCATCGCCAGGCGCAGGGTGGCGTGGGGCGTCGCTGCCGGGGGAGAAGGTGAGGCGGCGGGGCCGCGGGGGTTGCCATGGCGACGGGTGTGGGGTGGGGGGACGCCCGTCGCCCTCTGGGGTGGGCGAGGGAGGCCGCCTGGAGGGTCAGGGCGGAGGGAGCCCCTCAGGCAGCGAAGCCAGCGCTGCCCATGCAGTGGCCGGCCAGGTGGACCCCCAAAATAATGGGGAGCCCCCCCCAAAGGCAGGGCCTGAGAGCAGCAGCAGCGCTGCCCCCTCTTCCCATTCCCAGAGGAGTTTCGTCGACTCCAAAAGTGGAAACACAGCATAGCCTTCCTGGCTGCCGCCATTATTATTATTATTATTATTATTATTATACGATACGATAATCTTTACTGTCATTGTCCCATACAGAACAACGAAATTGAAAAAAATCTACATCAGGCATTCAAAAACCAACAAGCCAGCTATCCCAGGCTGGTTAGCCCCCTAAAAACACTGATACCCCATAATTAAATACAATATATTCCCACAGACACTACCTTACACTGCGTTTAAAACCAAAATCGCATTATATAATATTATTATTACTATCACTATTTCTATTTTATTTGTTTGTTATTGCATTATAGTTATTAGCCACACCTTGTGCATGACTTGCAGTATTTTAAGCAAGCCAACGCATGCATATATTAAAACCAGGTTTTTTATTTTAAAAAATGGACAACACACACACAAAAAAGGCAGCTCTGCTTTTAAATGTGTTTGTGGGAAGGGAAGTGGGGATTATTGGGGGGGGTTTGTTCTTGCTCTTGTTATGTGTTTTGTGGTGTGTGTGTTTTTTAAAAATGGGTTTTTATGTTGCAAACTGCCCTGAGAGGTAAGGGTAAAGGGCGGTATGTGAATTAATTAAAAGCAAGCTGACTAAAGTAAAAAATGCAAAAAGTGTTGGGGTTATGCGCTCCCTCAGTTTGTCCAGTCCTCTTCTAAAGCTATCCCAAGCTGGTGTCCATCAGCACATCTTTCACCTGTAAGCTTCATGTGATTTGTTGCTATTCCAAATGGGAACTGCAGGATTAACATGGATAACCTAATGATGATTGTGCCAACAAAACAAAACAAAAAACCAGCAGTAGGACCACACCCTAATGCTGGCACTTGCTTGAGGTACTTCTTAATTAAGACCATTCATCTATCTAGATCAGGGGTAGTCAACCTTTTTATACC